>NW_027502841.1:0-21251 GCF_021521415.1 Bidens hawaiensis
AGGATGCTTAAATCTCTCGAACTTTGCTCTGATACCAACTTGTAAGGCCCAGTCATCGGTAACCCTACTTTCGTGTTGGATTTACTCATAAACACAGTTCTAAATATCAGAGTTAATTAAAAACTTTACGCGAAATATAAAACTTTCATAAAACATTACATATCAATTCATAATCATGTCTTAAAACATTCCTCTTGTCTTTCAAAATCAAAACATAACTTATAAAACATATCAGATCTTCAGATGCCAGGCTTTAGTCATTTGCCATGTGTCCTCCACTCAAGCCAGCTGTCTCATCCTACTCACCTGCGTGCATACTAAAAGTCAGCTACGCTGAGTGAGTTCTAGTTAATCATACAATACCATACAATACCTTATTACATACATACGTACTTAACCTCATAACTTCCTGTTCATACACACATAAGTACTCATACCTTCATTCTTACTTACATACTTTCTTTCTTACTTACATACTTTCTTTACATTCATAATCATACGTTTTAAAGAGCCTTTCGCCCTATAACCTCACAGATATTATAAGGGTCTAGTCCCTAATATCACAGATATTATAAGGGTCTGGTCCCTAACATCACAGATATTATGAGGGTCTGGTCCCTATCCTCACAGATATTGTAATGGTCTGGTCCCTAACATCACAGATATTATAAGGGTCTGGTCCCTAACATCACAGATATTATAAGGGTCTGGTCCCTAACATCACAGATATTATAAGGGTCTGGTCCCTTGTTTTCGAATATTAGTAGGGTTCGATTCCCTCTTCGTTACCATACAACCATACAACCGTCATTTCCTTCTTTTATTAACTTTATTACGTTCATACACATAAACATACATATCATACTTACCATATTTATAACGTTACAACCTGACAGTACGTGCAATATCCGAAGATCGTTCACGTACCATCAAGCATTCATTCATACATATCACATATATCACATATGGCATACACTTATCACTTAGGATAAATGTATTAACAACACATCAAGTATGCACACAGCCCCGAAAACATAACAAGGAATGGGGCTAGAAACTCACCTGGATCCTGTTACGCTCGCCGTTGATCGTAATTCCTTTCTTTAACTGGGCTCGGCTAACTGTATACTATTTACACATATCGATTAACTACTACTACTCGTTTTGTATTTCTATCTATATATGACCCACAACGAACGGGGTCCGGGGGCAGCGCCCCTGGCAGCGGGGTTCTAGGGGCGGCAGCCCCTAGCGGGGTCCAAGGGGCAGAGCCCCTGGCTGGGGTTAAGCTGCCAGGTCAGCTTGGAAAAATTTTATTTTCGATAACTGCCTTAACACATTTTCCATTAGGTTTTTAATTTATTTTCTAAACGAACTTGGCTTCAGGTGAAGTTAAACCTTAGGCGAACTTGGCTTCAGGCGAAGTTAAACCTTAGGCGAACTTGGCTTCAGGCGAAGTTAAACCTTAGGCGAACTTGGCTTCAGGCGAAGTTAAACCTTAGGCGAACTTGGCTTCAGGCGAAGTTAAACCTTAGGCGAAGTTACACTTAAAGGCGAAGTTCATCAGGCGAACTTAATCTTGCAGGCGAAGTTATCGCGCTGCAGATCTGTTTGCCCATAAATCCTTCGTTTCTTAGCCAAATAACTCGATTTTGGTACCCACGGAATCGTATGATCGGCGCCTACAAATCCCAACCATCAAATCGGCCTAAAATCGACGTTTTAAGGGTCCGATTTGGGCAGTTTGGGTTTCGGGTCCGGTTAACCCATCCAATCCTAACCATTTTCAGTAATATTAGCTTTGGTGGATTTGTTCTTACCTTACCAACTCAGATCTATCAACAAAATCTCGGGTCTCGGCTTCGAATCTTGATCGGTTAGAATGTGTGTGCTTTGAGTGTGTGAAGAAAGAAGGTGGAAATGAAAGATTGGGTTTGGGATGGGATATTTATATCCCTCTAAGCCCACGGACCCGAGGCCCATTCTCATTTAACCCATCTTACGCAATCTAAGCCCAACTCCCTCCTTACTCGACATTAAATAATTAACAACGTGTAATCACTAAACATAACTTTCTTTATTTATAATTAAAATTTTAGGATGTTACAACTTTTTAATCCTTAGACTAAAAGGTGTGGATGTCATTTTGAGTCCCATTTTATATGACCATGCCAATGCCACATCATCCCTTACTCCACTCCACCATCTTTCACAATACCATGAAAATGGTTGTCAATTCATCATTCCCCTCTCCTTTCAAATAAAATAATAATATTGATATAAATAAAATTAATTTAATATAACTCAAATAAAAATATTAAAGTTTAAGTGTAAACGTAAAATAAAAAATGTATTAAAATTCGAGTATCCATCTTTGTCGGGCAGTCAAAGAACGTTCATTTATTTCGACAAGCTTATTGATCAAAGCACGTATCAAGGTAGTTTACGAGACCAAAAAAATTATTTTTTTAAAAACAAATTTGGTTTCATTAAAATTTATATCAAGATGTTCATAAAAAAAAATTATACAAACCTATGTATTTAGTTTTCTTTTTTTAATAACAAAAACAAGTTATTAACTAAAACTATTTATCCTACTTAAATAATTATAAAAGCTATTTTTTTACAAAAAAAAATACAATTAAAATATTAAATTAAAACCCATCACATGAAAAAGGTACACTTTATTTTCAACAACTCCACCCCCATAGCCTACCTGCAACTTTTGATCATCTCAAGTGCCAAACTCAAATTTCAAGATTTCATCTTCTTCTCTATATGGATTCAACAAATTAACACTCCATTTAAAAGAGGTGAGCGGCAATTTCATCGGGGAAATCTCCACCAAAATCTTACCGATTTGTGAACTTGGGCGGCCCCGACAACACCGGGGTGGTGTTTGCCAGCGGCACCGCCCGCCACCTCAGCAATTCAACGGCAAAATGGTTTCCACAGCGCATAGCCTTAGTGTTTTAAAAGTTTTGTCTTTATTAATGAGACACTAATACAATTGGTTTAAATGTGTATTATTACATAAATTTTAAACATGTATTTAATATTTCATATATTAGATCGAAAATTGTATGTATGTTATTATTATTAAAAACACGTCAACAAACACTTCTTTATTTATTTATTTACCATAGACAAAGCTGGATTTGATGCCTTTGAAACTTGTACCTTTTCCTATAGAAAATCAAAAATTCCTCAAATGACGACGACTTCTTATCTTTTCTAATTGCCACTGCAGAATGACCAGAAGTTACATAGAATTAGTATATATCATAAGAAGCTATGTTACAGAATATTTTATTTTAGGGAAGTGCATATGAAGTCAACTATAGATCAAATCGCATTTTAATTTTGATATTCCATTTAGAAATTAGAATTGTTTGGTTATTCATTTGACACCATGCATTTGATCCACATGAAATACACTCCATTGACTATGATGTATAATTACGACCCATGTTTTGAAATTAGTAGTAAGGTTCAAGAAATGTTTTGATCGTCAAATTATACCTAACTTTATTATCTATACATACTATTAAAGCAAGGAACAATTTCAACATGGCACCATTCTAGGGGTGTCCACATAGGATGTCACCTCACCTCCATGTCACCCATTTCCTTTCTTAATCATGCCAACTCAGCAATTAAACTACATTTAACCCATTAACCCATATTAGCTTAATTTCTCGCGGGTCTTCATTATCCATTAACCCATTAACCCGTAAATTCAAATACTATATTTAAGTCTAAATTCGCCTGCTGTCATTATTCACAAACCCTAATTGCCTCTCTTATCCTCTTATTTCTGCTTAATATTTCCGATGCAAAGTAAACTTATATAAATTATTTTCCGGCAACCTTATTATTTTTTCCGATTATTTTTTCTTATAAGCTTTGTATGTTTATTTTCATTGTTAACTGATTTTAACAAAATCAGTTTAGGTTGTAAATCATAAACCGTCATGAAGGTGATATGTGGACGTTCTACTTTTTTCCGGTAAGTTTTGCCGGTTATTTTTTCCTTTCATGTTTATAACAGTGATTTTTTTATATTTGTTGCAATACTTCATTTAACTTTCTTAATCAAAATATGAGATTTCATGGTTAAAAACGATATTTCTTATTTACCGGTAAGACATTCAACATTAATATTATAATTTTAATTTCAGGTTAATGGCAAGATTAATAGATGCTCCTTTAACTTTTCCGGTATACTATGGGTATAAAGTATAATATCGTTTTTCCGATAACATCTTTTAAATTTTCCGTCTTTTAATTATTGTTTAAAACTCCATATTATAATTATTAATTCTGGATTTTATTATTTCAGGTTATTGTTCAACTCATCTATACTATTATCGCTTTTCCTGTATACTATGGTCATTCTGACAATATCGTTTATCCTGTAACACCTTTTTAATTTTCCGTCTTTTAATTATTGTTTAATTGAAAGTCCATAATATAATTATTAATTCTCGATTATATTATTTCAGGTTATTGTTCGACTCATCTATACTTATAAAGCTTTTCCGGTATACCATGGTCTTTCTGATAATATTGTTTTTCCGGTAACACGTTTTAAATTTTCTGTTTTTTAATTATTGTTTAAAAGTCCATAATATAATTATTAATTCTCATTTTTATTATTTAAGGTTATTGTTCGACTCATCTATACTAATATCACTATTGATGAAGACTTTAATATCTGTATTTTTATTATTTATTCATGTATATATTTATTTTAATTTTCAATATTCATGTATTTAAATATTTCAATTATATATATTATTTGTTTTCCATTTTGTTAATAAATTAAACCATTAACATTTCCATATATAATAGTTTGACTTTCCTAATTTTTGGGTATAACCGAATTCGTTGTTATACATTGACTTTCCTCAATTAATACAATGAATTTAATTCATATTAACATACAATGAGTAAATCACTACTACCATCTATACTAAAATTCTTAATATTAATTAACCGTAATTTACATCATAGTAAGTAAATCAAGTTATATAATTAATTTAAAAATAAATGTTCGTAATCTATAAATAATAATACATAATACGGAGTACCAACTTTACTAATTTACATTTAAATTGTAAATCAAGTTATACAATTTATCTATGGTATCTCTATACTTTTTTGGTATATGATATGATTTTTAATTTTAATTTATATTAAGCAAAAAATCCATATTAATTGACATGTTTTCTTTTAATTTCATTTAATATACGGTCAAAAAGTCTCATGTTTCCTTTAATTTTGAAAAGTCAATATTGATTCAAATTAATTCAAATCACATTCATTCTGGTTTAATGTTGATAATCCCTTAACTAATTAATGTTACATTTATTTTATTTAAACAATATATGTGACAAATATATTTTGTAACACTATAGATATTTTAGTCCAAATCAAATATATTAATGTTTCATATTATTTTGTAACATTAAAAATATTTTATTGGTTGAACAATATAATTCCCAATTAGTCAAAATCAAGATTATACTTTTATTTGATGTCCCAATCAATTTGTTCAGAATTATAATTATAATTCCCAATTATTCTAAATCAGTTCTATTTATATTTCATTTTACATAAATAACTAAATAATTAACACTATATATTCGTTCATTTCGTAATCTTTCTCATCACATTCATCAACTAGAAACCTAATGAAGATTTCTTGATTGAAATGGTTTTTATGGATGAATCGATAATGTTTAGTTTTACCATGTATGTTTATTATATTTTGTCCTTTTTGTTATGGTTCATAATTTGTTGTTTGTTTTTTTAAAAATCCAGGGTAACCGAATGCAGTCTACAGTATTTAAACAAGATATATTCCGTTTTAAACGATTTAAATGAGAATGCTACACTAACTATAGTCAACCCTAGCCTTGGATCTAATGCGTCTAATTACAAGGTTATCGACTACCCTAATAAGTTAGTGTTAAACTCCAATACCCATGTTAATCCTTGTAGCCAGTTTGATGGTCCTACATTCGGTTTTAAGTTTTACTCATTCAAGTCAGTTATTGATAAAGAGATCCCGTTGAAAGCTACTATAGGTATTATTTAAGTAGTTTATTTATTTATTTTTTTAATGTTTTTGTATTTCTAATTCTTTAATCCGATGTCTTCCAGATATAATTGGACATGTTGTTCATGTTTTTAAAGTTAACAATTCAAATCTGAGAGATGTAAAAAGAAATGCAAGATTAACTATGGAGGTTTCTGATATCAGGTACATTTTTTTATTAATTTATATGTCAGTTTGTATTAATATTTCTTAATTGTGGAACACTATAAAGTTTTTGTTCTAATATTTGTGATTTTTACAGCGGTGACAATGTTTACGTTACTCTTTGGGGGGATTACGTATCTAAGTTCTCTAAGTGTGTTGTTGACCATTTTGATGAATCACGTATGATTATTCTCATGCAATTTGGTAGAGTTAAATACCATAAAGGTTTGCTTTATATTTTTAATATGTATTTAATTTTTTTAAGACTTTCTTATTTTAATATCATAATGACTATTTTGTGTTTAAATTTTTAGAGAAGCCGTATGTGTCTAATTCCTACGGTTCTGATGTTACTCGTGTGTTCATCAATGATAGTATTTCTGATATTGAAGATTACAAGACACGGTAATATTATTAATATATCTCCTGATTTGTGTATTCAATAATTATTTCCTTTGCATTTCTAAATCTTTATAAATTTGTTTTGCAGTTTGTTTGAATTTTTAGACTTCAATGTTGATGGTGTTGTTCGTAGGCCGATTCCTGTAAAATTGATGTCTACTCTTGATGAAGAGTTTCTGATGGCTACATCATTTTTCAACATTTGTGAAATTTGCACTATATTGCAGGTCTATTTTTATAATAATATCTAATTATAATTTATAACATTTAACAAAAGGGTATGTTATCTTTTTTAATTGATTTATTTCAGCCAAAGAGTATTATAGTACTCGGGACCATAAAGGCGGTTTGTCCAGATTCAGAATGGTACTATGTCGGTTGCAACAGTTGTAGTCGTAAGGTGATCGTGACTGTGGTGGAAGGCGAAGATGTTTACGAATGCAAGAATCAGAGATGTAACACTTTGGGTGTTACACCTACTCCTAGGTATATTGTATATTGTATATTGTATATGTAAATATGTTTTAATAATAAATGTTGCTATGTTGTTGATTAAAAAATTATTTCAGGTTTAAGATTAAGCTAAGAGTTCAAGATGACAGTGGTGTTGTTTCGTTGACCCTTTTTGATCGGGATGCCAAACTTATTATCAACAAAACAGCATCTGAATTGCTTGATACTAAAGATGAGGTTATGTTTTTATGTATTCATATTCTACTGCTTATTTTTTTATTTATATAAATCACTATCTATGTAACACATGTTTTTATTATAAATTTTTATGATGATCTTGGGCATAGTGGATTTCCCAGTGTGTTGAACTGTTTGTTAGAAAAGAAGTTTACTTTTAAAGTTGAGATTGCCGATTTCAATTTTAGGAATAATGTTGAGGTATACGGTATATCAAAGCTAACAGATGATCAACAAATAATTTCTGGTATTGAGAAAAGACTAATGCATGAGTTTATACCGGTAAATTCATCTGCCTTTAACTTGTATCAACTACATTATTGCCTTATGTTTTAATTCTTTGTATTATATTTGTAGCCTTCTGATTCTGCATCTCTAACTTTTGGAAATTCTTTAACTGATCTTCAATCTACAAGTTCTGCTTCTTTAAAGGTTTTTTTCATTTCTATATACTTTACATTATTTTTTTTTTTGGTTTGTTTTTATATTGTTTACACCTTTTTTTTGACAGATTTCTGAGGATGGGGATAACAAGACTCCAGTTTCCTATCGTTTAGTTGATGATGAAGTGGATGAGATCAAGTTGTCAAGTAGTGATTCGGATGACAAACTGAAGCGTAAGCTTGTGAATGTTTTTGAGGGTGATCAACCATCTGGATTTTCTTCTACTAAGTCGAAAATAAGCGATGTTCAAGATAATTCTGAGTTGGTTAGCGTTGTTGGATCAAGCAAGGATGGTGTTAAATTTCTTACTCCGAAGGTCGAGAAGTGACTTGAAGACTTCATTGCTGGGTTTTATTTTATTTACATTTTAATTCGCAATAATAAATACACCTGAGTGTGTTCGGTGTTATTTATATTTTAAGAATTCATTTCGGTGGTGTTTTTGAAGACTTTATGGTTCGGTTTTGATTTTATTTACATACATTTCTTATTTATGATGGTGGTTTTTAATTTCTTGTAATTTTCCTTTACCTTATTTTGTTTTTTTTTTGTTTATTGCAACTCATCTATTTTACTTTTAATTTTATTATTTTACGTTTTTAAAAATTTAATTATTTAAATTTGGGATTACATAATTCAATATTGACTATAAAATTTTTTTTCAATATTGACTTAAAAAATTTAATTAACATCTACAAATATTAAAGTTTAAGATAAGATCAATATAAATAGCATAGATATTTATCTATGTTATAATATTATATTCCAAAATTAAAATATAATGTTTATGTTTTCAAGAAACCCGTTTACCATTTGATGACCCGGGTCAAACCGAATTTTGGTATCATTTATAACCAATTTTAAATTCTTTTTGCTCTATTTCAACTATCCGATCAATGTCATAAAAAATTCTCGATTTTCTTCCGTGTTTTGAAGGTAAGTTGGTTACTTCAACCCTAATTAGTGTTTGATTTTATTCCCAAACAATCTATATTAATAGATTTTTATTGATTAGTACACATATTTGTTCATCATTTACTTGAATTTCATATATTTGTTTTTATTATTGTATAGCTAATTACCAATAATATTGACTAATCAGATGAATTATCCTGCATTAGCCGTGTTTAATCAACCATTCGTTGAACATATGGTCAGTATCTACAAGTTAAAAGTTGTTATTATAATGTACTTCAAATTTTTAGGTTAATCTATGCTAATTTAGTTTCTGTTGTATTTTATAAAAAATTCCCAAAGAGTATTTTAAGCTTCTTTTCCCTCATGAGTCTGTCCATGAGACTGTTAAGATTACACATCTTAATCAAGATTGGACTGTTGATATTGATCTAAGCTTTGATAAGTATGTATTTGGCAATGGATGGTTCCCATTTGTAAAAGACAACGGTTTCGGATTTGGTGATGTTTTTCTTTTCTTTCCCACTCAGCCATACGAGTGGAGATTGTTATATGTTCCAGAACATTCGGATTGGAAGCATAAGGTTTTTGATGTCTATGTCTCTTATCCATCAATGAATAAGTTGGTATGTTAAAGCGTATTTTTATTCTTACTTATATATCAGTTTTAGATTTTTATATATTTATATTTATATTTATATGTTTATTTCTTAAAATTTGTATTTTAAAGTATTCTTAACAATGTTTTATAAATATTTTTGTCAGCAATTAAGAGACGATCAGCTTGTACTTTATCTTTCATATCTGAATCGTGGAAGGTCATCTGCCAACTGGGATGTTTCTGCAGCTGATGGAAGTAGATGGACTCTTTTGTTTAAAAGTGTCAAAAGCAGTATTCCTGGATATGCATTTGTTGGTGAATGGCCCAGTTTAGCAAGGCATGTTAACATACAAGTTAATGATTATCTTGTGTTTTTACCGGTTAATCCCAATACTCTCAGGTTATATGTGTTTGATAGTCGTGGTGTTGAACGGACACAGTTTGTTCAACGAATTAATATTGTTGGTGGTTCGGACAATGTTGATATAGTTACTGTTTCAGGTTAATTTCTCAATATTCACATAATTTGTGTATCAAAATATAATTATTTGTTAACTTTTTTTATATGTTTTTATTATTAAATGATGATAGCTTTGGTGTTATTGATATAGAAGGTGAGCGTGTTTGGATTCGATATGAGGATGTCAGTGACAATTTTCTTGAAGTTGTTATCAGTGATCATTTGGTAAGTTTTTTTCCTTGTCATAAATTGGTTATGGTATAGTTACTTTTTTTGTATTCAAGTATGTGTTATTATAAACACTAAATACTTTTGTTTATATATTTTACAGCGTTTACCCTTTCAATTTGCACGTGACAATGGATTAGATAAAGAGACTAGGTTGGTGTTGATAAACCCAAATGGTGAGGATGTGATGACTAGAATCCACATTGAATACAATCATGGTAATTACAAGTTTAGAGTTCATGACTTGCCAGAATTTGTTCGTGTTAATTCGTTCTATTTAGGGAAGAAATGTCTACTCAAGTACAACCGTCCAACTCATTCTCTGATCCTGTCACACAAGTATTTGAATAGGTTTTAAACAAGCTTTGGGTTGTTGAATATTATGTTTTGGTTTTTTAAGTTATGCTGCAAATGACACTTTAACTTTTTTCTGTTTAATATCTTTTGTTAATTATTATGTTTTGGTATAAACTTAACAGATTTTATAAAATCTATGTTTATTATATGTTTAGATTCGTCATACATGTTGATGTGGTTGAATACGTATCATAAATGTTATAGTATCTCATGTTTAGAAGTATATATTAATTCTATATTAAATTTACCTATTTACAAGATGTTTTACATATTCATATTTTATGCTTACCATATTTGATTATAACTAACAAATAAATGTGTTTTAATTCTTGATTTGTTATGATTCTTCTAGAATGTAGTTTTCAAATTCAATAACCACCACTCTTATATTCCTTTTATGTTAATATGTTAATTGCATTCTAACAAAATTGCCGTGTGTTACCTAAGTTAGAATATTAATTTAAAAAGTGTTATAAATCCATAATCATCTTTTAGGTTTAACATCTTCTTTATCATTCTCCCTGCCGTCATTGAAGTATATATCTGTCCCTTAATTTCTAATAATTTACTACTTATAATGTTTAATTTACTTTTAACTATTTTTATATAAGTTGTATTTCTTAGATTAATACGTTAATAACTAATATTTTAAATTTATATTATTTTGTTTCATGTAGAAAGATTATTTTTGTAATGACAACTTCTTTTCTTATGCTTGTCGAAGATCCGAAATTTCCTATTTAGGTATTCTTAAAATTCTATGATAATATTTTTGTCTAAACTTTCAATATCTAATTTTGTAAATGTGAATTTTGTTATTAGGAAATTCCAAAAGAATCTATCTTGCAAAATTCTTTGATGTTTAACCTATTGCCTAAAACAGTTGAAATTGTTCATTACAAAGGATCATCGATAGTGGAGTTAAAAAAGCATGAAAAAACAGTTTGTTTGGGTGATAGAGTTACTGATCTAATGTGTTCTTTGAAGATTCGTCCTTATGAGAGGGTTATTTTTATTTTAATTGAAGATGAAACTAAATGGTTACTTAGAACTCCTTCCAAGAAAGCAAATTCTACTTTGCATCGACAGGCATTTGTTTTATACGATCATAATAGAATGAATGCTAAATTGGTAAAATTCACTTTCTTTTTTTTTAATTAATAGTCAGTGTTAGAAACATGTATATTAAAATGGTTTTAACATATAGTATGTTTTCCTATTTTCCTAACAGGTTGTTTCAAAGAAGAATATTGAATCCCAGTTTCAAGACGCGCTTCAAGTCGGAGTAATTAAGTTCATATTTGATCATAACCATTCATGGGAGATAAATTTTAAATTTTATAAAAAACACTTTTTATTTGGTGACGGTTGGAAACAGTTGGTTCAAGATTTGGCTTTAAGAGATGGTGACGTTCTTTGGTTAAAGCATGTCAACACGTCTACTGTTGATTTTATAGTGTATGACAAGAACGGTATTCCTTTATTGTTTCCACATTTACCACCAATTATTTTTCATCGATTATCAAATTTCAATACACATGGTGAACATACCGTGGAGTCTCCATATTGTAAATCAGTAGTTGGTTATTCTCACAATCCCGTTATACATGATGGTGATAATAATAATGCTGAAAACTCTAATTGTTATTTAGAGTTCCTTAAGAAGATTGAATATCGCATGGTAATAAATTTTATATGTTTGTTATATATTTTGTTATAAGTTTGTTCATTTAAATTTAAATTAACCATATTAACTTTCTAATTTATTTTGTTTTCAATATTTTAGCGACTACCTGCTGAAGTTGGTAGACTGGCGAATCTGAAAAGAACCTGCTTAATTAAGTTCTGGAGTTTGTTAGGCAATGAAACCATCTTTAAAGTTAAAAACGGAGGAGAAAACGAGAAGGGTCGCTTTACGTTAATTGGATGGAAGGATTACGTGATCAACAATCAATTATGTTTTGGCAGACTTTAGTTATTCTTTATTATAAGAATGATGTTGCTTTGGTTGTTCTTAAAGTTATTTAGTTGGGATGTTTTGTTTTAGTATTTATTTTTATTATTTTCGACTTTATTAAAACTTTAATGTAAGAACCATTATCTTTATTTATTTTATTTGCTTTAGAAATAATGTGTTTATACATTGTTTTTTATTTTATTCATTCATGTTTATAACAAATATTTGTCAACATAACCATAATTATGATAAACAAAATCTTTGTATAACCATAACATATGTAAATGTAAAATTTACATTAAATCTGGCCAAAATATATTAATATTAAATGATTGACTTAAATTAAGCTTTATTACGATTTCCTAAAGATATTCATTATTGAAATTTATAGCATATTCCCAAATATAAGATTCTTTCCATTTTGTTACATTAATGGCATTTTAATTCAGTTTTAATTAATATTATACATTACTTAAATACTGTTTCATAATTTTTTCCTCTATTAACCATTTTCTATGATTTGTCGAGATATCTTCCACCATTTTTTTCCATTATTGGTATAATCATGTCTTCATCTTCTAAGAAACGTAAAACTGTTCTCTCCACTTCAAAGAGCAAGAACAACGATCCAACTGGTATTTCAGTCTTTGTTCATATTTGTTTCAACTCAGTCGGTTATTTCTTCAATTATACGGTATTCTTTATGTTTTATGTAGGTAATATTCCAAGAGACCCATTGTTTGATGTTTCCAACACAACCCAGTCAAATAATGTTCAATATGTTCATTCGAATCCACCTATCACGGGTTTTCTTAACGAATACTCATATCCAGTATATCATTCCAATCAATACGGTAAAATCTCGAGGCGTCAACCTTTTAATATTAATTTTAACAATCTTTAATTTGGTTGTTTTGTAATATTAATGTTTTCATTTACTTTGAATTAATCTATTTTCGTATCCTATGTTTGTTGAAATAAAGGTCAACCTCAAATCGGCCATTTAGGTAACGTTTTAAGCAATACACCAGTTAGTATATCTCAAAATTACACATCAAATAACTATTCATCAAAACACGGTTCAAGTAAGTTTTATATATATTATATTTATAATTTATAATATATTTGTAAATTTATCTATACTACATTATTGGACTTATTTAAAAATTATAAACGCAGATTCAAACATTAGAACCCGTACACAGTATGAAGTTCAAAGGAGTTGTGTTACTACAATTCACAAAGGGAAGGAAAACTTATCTCCGTCAACTCTACCAAGCGTAAACAATAATTCATCGGGGAAATCTCCACCAAAATCTTACCGATTTGTGAACTTGGGCGGCCCCGACAACACCAGGGTGGTGTTTGCCGGCGGCACCACCTGCCACCTCAGCAATTCAACGGTAAAATGGTTTCCACAGTGCATAGCCTTAGTGTTTTAAAAGTTTTGTCTTTATTAATGAGACACTAATCTAATTAGTTTAAATGTGTATTTATACATAAATTTTAAACATGTATTTAATATTTCATATATTAGATCGAAAATTGTATGTATGTTATTATTATTAAAACACACGTCAACATTCACTTCTTTACTTATTTCTTTACCAGAGAGAAAGCTGAATTTGATGTCTTTGAAACTTGTACATTTTCCTGTAGAGAATCAAAAATTCCTCAAATGACGATGACTTCTTATCCTTTCTAATTGCCACTGCAAAATGACCAGAAGTTACATAGAATTAGTATATATCATAAGAAGCTATGTTATAGAATATTTGTTTTCAGGGAAGTGCATATAAAGTCAACTATTGATCAAATCGCATTTTAATTTTGATATTCCATTTAGAAATTAGAATTGTTTGGTTATTCATTTAAACACGAAAATTATTCTAAAGAGAAAATAGACAAGTTAAAACCGCTGCAAAGCTACAAAACAATATAATACATATTAATGAAAAATAAAAACCTCTTTAAACCTTAAGTCTAGAAGACACACACCGCTGCAGACCATTCAAAATAATAAAATATATGTTAACATTTACACAGACCGCTTCTAATGCAATTCCTCAACCATAGCAAACTAGTAGTTTACCCGTTTGGAGGACGAGAATATCAACTTAGAAATATGATGTCTACATAATTTGGTAACAAATACGACGGTTTGGTTATCTTCCAATACATTTTGGGAGGTGAGGGCTCACATGAATAACAAATAGAACTTTATTACTTCATATCATATTTATATGATGCACCAACTTGTTTACATTTGTCAACTTGTGTTTGGGAGTAAAACTCATTATATCATATAATATATAACATGATATGCACCAATCGTATCATGTTTAAACCGCAATATATAATATAGATATAAAAACAATTATCAAAGACATTAAAAACAACTTGATATACCAAACTTAAGAAGGTACATAGACAAAATTAAAAATAAAAAATAAAAATGCATAAATTCTACAAATGTTATTATAAAAAGCCACTTAAACTCGAACAACCCGGTTCCGACTTTGGACACTAACTCTTGGAATTTGGTCAGAAACTTGAAGCTGAGTCACTGCTATCGGTTTCTTCATTTTCGTCATCAGCGCTAGAAATATCATGATAATCTCATGGCATTTCTCATCCTCAGAGCTCGAAACATTAATAACCCTCGTCCCATTTCCAATGTGTAAGTGATCTTCCCCTTTTTCTTTCTGTTTCAAATTTGGGATCCTTAAAAAAATTTAGTTAATGTAATGAATAACAGGAAAGTTAAGACAAAAATATAAACCTCATCACTGAATTCGGGTCAAGTCAGTTTGGGCAAGTTCAGGTTATGGGCAGGACGGGTTTCTGGGTAAAAAATGGTTGGTTTAAAAAATGGATTTTTTTACTGCACATTTTAGCTTTGCTTTTGAGTTCTGAGTCTCAGGTTTTTCGCACCTATTAGACGCGTCCAGGGTCGTTTTTAAGAACAAACCTGAGATCAGGTAAACATTCATAGAAACTACTAGTATCTTCATCATCCCACAAAGCTTGAGCAACAAAATCCTCTTTTCCAGTCCTCATAAGATGACACAAAATCCTCTTTTTGGATATTGTATCCCGTTTAGGATGTGCATATACTTTAACGCGTTGACATCTAAGAAAAATTCGGTGTATATCCTCCTACTCTTTCAAGTTTGCGGTTTATACGCATGCTTGGGGAGTTAAGGAAAAATGTTGCCGTTTTTTTTCTTAAATTGTCATCTCATTAAAATGTATACATATGAGATATAAATTTCAAAAGCTGGGTTAGTGTCCACTGCCTTAGAGCACTGAGTTATCCGATATACATATATTTATTATTATTGTTATTTTTTCAGATGAATCTTAAAGACTGGATGTACCGTCTTTATCCACTAGCAAAGCATATATAAGTGGTGTCCTTGTAATATTTGTGAAAACAACAAAATATACGATATTTTATAACTCGTGGTTTTAAGCCTAGATATACTTATTGGTCAGTGCATGATGTATACACGCAATTTAATTATAATGATGATGGCGAGTTAAATGGCGTATATGACAATTTAAATGGCATGTATAACAACATAGATACTAATATTGGTGATAGTGAACAAGACAAATTAAAGTATAAGGACCAATCTGCAATTAGGCAAAAGTTGAATGAGAAGGACCTTCTCAATATTAGGCAAAAGTATCAAACCAAACCCATGCAACTCTTCCGCTAAAAATCAATATTTTTAATATTTTATAACTTAAATTCTTCCACTAAAAATCAACCCGCAACTCTGACATATTTACAAAAGGTAACAATTGTTGGTCATACTTCTAGGTCCTAAGTTGAGGTATAAGCGTAAAACCAAAATTGATGAAGTTGACGAAGATGTGAAGAGTGGACCACCGGGTAAATTGTTATGGTCTTTACCAATTATAAATAGACCAAAAGGATTATTTTCTAATGATCGAAAAAGAAGCAAAGTTATTACGTTGCTTTTCAGATGATCATATAAATGATGAAAAATTAAGACATGTTGCAGATTCACGTCAATGGAAAAATATTGATAATACGTGTATAGAATTTGACAACGAGGTTGGAAACATACGGTTTGGACTCAGTTTAGATGGAATTAACCCTTTCGGAGCCATGAGTAGCCTTGATAGTAAGTGGTCGGCTCTTTTATGCATCTACAATCTTCCACCATGATTATGCATGAAACGAAAATACATAATGATGTCGTTGTTGATTTTCGCGAAACAAGTCACACAAATGTTGTAGGTCAAAGACCAAAGCAAACCGATATCGATGATACGGTAAAAAAACACTACAAACTACCAGATATAATTAAAGTTTTAAACAATTTTTAAAAAAATAAAAAAGAAAACTCAATAGCCAATAGGGCTGTCACTTTTACCCGAAAAAACTCGTACCCGAACCCTAAATAACCCGACTCGAAGAACCCGAACCCAAGAAAAGACTAACCCGAACCCGACCCAAAGTAATGCGGGTTGGCTCTTGGGTTTGATTTATAAGATTTGGGTCAACCAGAATAAACTTTTAGATTTGAAATTAAATATATTTTTATGTATAATAGGTTAAGTCTTAGCCATTAAAGTGATCAGAATATGGCACTACTCAACTGTTGTTATTCTAACCATAATGGATCGATTGCTTATTATTAATTTATGTTTTCAGTTTATTACTAATAGCAATCGTAATTGAACAACCAAATCATGCCCGATTGAATACGATTATGGTTTTAGTTAGTTTTACTTTTTTTTAATTGTTTTATCAAGTTAGAGTTAATTATTTTTTATTCGTGTTATAAGCAAAGAAGAATATGCTTTAATTTTAGCATTGTAGTTTTTACAATTTTTTTGGTTTTGTGTGTTTTTTTATAGGATACTCGAAACCCGATTAACCCAATACGAAAAAACTCGAACCCGAAAAACCCGTGAGAGATTTGAGTTGGGTTTCGGGTCAAAATTTAAAACTTTGAAACCCGAAAAACGAAACCAAAGAACACCCCCCTAATAGTCAATATGTGAGAAGCGTATTATCTACTGTGCAAGCCCGCCCAATATCCAAAATTTTTCCCATTTAGCGCCCATTTTCATTATCTTCTCTTTAGCGCCAAAAGAACTCTGGAATCTCACAAACTGAAGCTAGCGCCTACTTTATTCTCCAATCCAAACCCTAAGCGACACGCTTAATTCGTCAATTTGAAGCTTTTCTACTCCATTCGACGAGTGCTAATCCTAAACGACGAACCCTAACTTGGCTCATCTTCGGTTTGAAGCTTTTTACTCTAAATTTCACGAAAAGGTAATGTTTTGGAACCATTGGAGCTTTTTTATATGTTAGAATAACTATGTTGTCCATTATCGGTTGTTCGAATGCCCCAATTATTTAATACATGTGTATGTATTTGCAGATCTAAAGTGTTTTAACCATGTGTGCATAATAAATTTATAAGTTGAAATTAGGAGTGTTTATAAGGTTGAAACATGTGTGCAACTCTTATTTGACAAGCTATTACATTTGTTGTACAAATGCTATTGTTTAAGATGTTGGTTCATATAATAAACATATATATTGCGGTGCGCGCATATAATGTATATATGTGTGAACTCTCGGGTGGGCAAAAGTAAAATTGCACTAATTTTAACGTTATTTTACTAATCTCGTGAAAATAACGTTAAAAGGGGCGGAAGGTTAATCAAGCATCACGTGGTGGCGTTGATAGCCGAAAGACAATGGTACATGCACCAATCAGCCGGTGTCCCGATGATTGAGTGCTATGTGCCTTATGTCCAAGGCTTGATGCAAAACTACTATCGAGCCGGGGGTCTCATCGGAAACAGCCTCTCTATCCCTATGGGGTAGAGGTAAGGCTGTCTACATCTTACCCTCCTCGGACCCTACCATAGCTTTGCTATTGGTGGAATATACTGAGTACGATGACGATGATGATGATGATGATGATGATGATGATGATGATGATGATAAACATATATCTATTTTTGGGACATTTCATCAAACAAGTTGGGACATATCTTTTATATCAGTCCTAAGCTGAAGAAGCAGATACAAAAGCATATGTCATATTCTTTATACTAGTCTTGTTATGTTAGTATAGTAACAGCTTGTTACTTGGATTACTTAATTTTTCTAATAATGAATTGATATTGATATTGTAAAACATTATGGCAGGCAATAAATATGTCCAAAAAAGAGAAAGGCGATGATTATGTTGAACTAAAACTTGAGTTTGATGAACACATGCTAATGAGGGGTAAGACTGTCTCTAAATTTGCTACATGGCTTGGAATGTTATATAGAGCAAAGGCTTTCTTATCATATTCCTGCGAGTGATTTCAAAAAGGAAGAGTGGGCAAAGTTATGGTTGGAAGTCAAGGTATTTTAACTAATATTGTAAATTTGAAAACATGAAGTATTTCTAAACCATAGAATCTTCTATTTGAATTGGTTGTTCAACAAATTTAAGCTTGTCGTTGACTTGCACGTCTTTTAAAGGCATAGCCAGCGTTTTGTCGGCTAAACATTTGCGAAGATTAGAAACATGAAATATGTTATGTATGCCTTTCATTTCTTTAGGGAGTTCGAGTTTATAGGCAACCGGTCCAATCCTTTCTAGGATTTTAAATGGTCCAACGAATCGGGGACTCAGTTTACCTTTCTTACCAAAACGAACAATTCCCTTCCAATGTGATACTTTCAATAAGACCTTATCACCTTCTTGGAATTCCAACGGTCTGCGGCGTATGTCAACATAATTCTTTTGTCTATCATGAGCCGCTATTAGTCGATCCCTGATTAGTTGTATTTGGGCAGTAGTCTTTTGAACCAGTTCGGGTCCAGACATTTGTTTGTCTCCAATTTCTGACCAACATACCGGCGTTCAGCACTTGCGACCGCATAAAGCTTCGAATGGTGCCATCTGTATACTCGTGTGGTAACTGTTGTTATAAGAAAACTCCATCCACGAGAGATGAGTATCCCAGCTACCACCGAGATCGATTACGCATGCACGAAGCATATCTTTTAATGTTTGAATTGTTCTTTCGCTTTGCCCATCTGTTTGTGGATGATAAGCAGTGCTTAAGTTCAGACGGGTGCCCATGGCTTTCTGGAAACTTCTCCAGAAGTTTGATGTAAACCGACTATCTCGATCAGAGATGATTGATAGTGGTACACCGTGAATTACTACGATTTTCTCTACATAAAGTTGGGCTAGTTTGACCATTGAAAATGATTCCTGAATTGGAATAAAATGTGCAGATTTTGTTAATCTATCTATGATAACCCAAATGGCATCGTTACCTCGAATAGTTTTTGGTAACTTCATTATAAAGTCCATGGTTATCGTATCCCATTTCCAGATAGGGATTTTAAGTTGCTGCAATAGTCCTAGCGGTTTTTGGTGTTCCGCTTTGACTTTTGAGCAAGTTAGGCATTTGGCTACATATATAGCTATTTCTTTCTTCATGCCTATCCACCAGTAATCGTTCTTGAGGTTGTGATACATTTTATCACTTCCCGGATGCATCATATATTTGGATTTATGAGCTTCCTCAAGAATCTTATCTCTTAGATTACCAGTCGCTAGTACCCATATTATTTTGCCAAGGCAGAGAATTTCGTCATCCCCCTTAACCAGTTAATCTATGGTACCATTCTCTTTTTCTTCTTTAATGCTCCCTTCCTCTAGAGCCAACTTTTGTGCTTCACGAATTTGACTAGTTAAGTCAACCTTAAGTTCTAGTCGAAGGGCTCGAACACGCTTAGGTATCTTGTGTTCTTTTCGACTCAACGCATCAGCTACTACGTTTGCTTTACCTTCATGGTATTCAATGTCACAATCATACTCACTAAGAGTTTTCATCCATCTTCTTTGTCTCATATTTAATTCCTTTTGGTTAAATATTTGTTTGAGACTCTTATGATCAGTGAAGACGGTGAACTTGACACCATAAAGATAATGTCACCATAATTTTAAAGCAAAAATTATAGCTCCCAATTCAAGATAATGAGTTTTTAACTGGCGTGAGGCATAGGCTATTACCTTCTCTTGTTGCATTAATATGCTACCCATTCCCATGTGCGAGGCATCACAGTATATGGTAAAGCCATCTAGTCCTTCAGTTAGGGCTAGTATGGGTGCATTTGTCAGTTTTTGCTTTAGAGTTTCAAAGGCTTCTTCCTGCTTAGGTCCCCATTTGAATTTAACCGACTTTAGGGTAAGTGAGGTTAAAGGGACAACAATACGAGAGAAGTCTTGAATAAATCTCTGATAATATCCCGCTAAACCAAGAAAACTCCTAACTTGGGTTGGAGATTTTGGTTTCTCCCATTTGGTTATGGCCTCGATTTTTGTTGGATCTACCTGAATTCCTTTGGCACTTATGACATGACCTAGGAATTGAACTTCTGAAAGCCAAAACTCACACTTTGAATACTTAGTGTATAATTTCTCGGTTCTAAGTACTTCGAGTATGGTTTTCAGATGGAATTGATGATCAAATTTGGACTTTGAATAGATAAGAATATCATTAATGAATATGGATAACGAATCGATCCAATTATGGTTTACAGATTCAATTCATCATATCCATAAATGTAGCTGGTGCATTTGTTAAGCCGAATGGCATAACAGTGAATTCAAAATGACCGTATCGGATTCTGAAAGCTGTTTTCGGAATATCATCATCCTGAACTTTCAATTGATGATACCTGGATCTAAGGTCGATTTTTGAAAAGTAACTGGCTCCTTGCAGTTGGTCGAACAGATCGTCAATACAGGGCAAAGGATATCGGTTCTTGATTGTTACTTTATTCAGCTCATGATAGTCAATGCACATCCGCATCGATCCATTTTTCTTTTTGACAAATAACACTGGTGCTCCCCAAGGT
>NW_027502842.1:0-58842 GCF_021521415.1 Bidens hawaiensis
CTTGAACTTCGTTACGGGCGCGTTCGGCTTCACTCTTGTTGAGGTTGGCAAGCAACACTTCTTTAGCCGCAGCCTCTTCGACGCCCTTTAGCTTACGCTCAGCATGGTCAAGCACCCCCCTCTGGTCCAAGATCTCCTGGAGCTTTTTGGCGTCTTCCATCGCCAAGGCATCATGAGCCTGCTGGAGAGCCTCTAATTTGGCTTTAAGCTCTTCATTCTCCACGCGTAGAGGCTCAGCAACAGCTTCAGCCTTGGTGGCCCTCTCGGTTGCGTTCCTTGCAGTTTCCTTAGCCAGCCGAAGCTGTTCATTAACAGCTTGGGCAGCCTTGGAACTTCAACCTCGAGGGCCTTGAAGGCCTTCTCCTTCTCCGCAGCCACTGCGGTAAGTCTTTGGTTCTCCTCCCGGACAGCCCGCGCCTGAGCTACTTCTTTAACGCGAGCTGCTTTTAACTTGTCGTTTTCACGACAAAGCAGCTCGACGCGCGGCTGCATCCGGGCCAGGAGAACCCGAAGCTCATTGGTTAGCCTACCCTTCTAGTAGCTAGCCATGGCTTCCCCCAACGCACCACTGGGAGCAGTGTGACGAGCCCATTCCACGCACTCCACAGGGGTGCGAAGGGTTGTTCCTCGGCGAATGTTCCATCGTGGAACATACACTTCATTGGAATCCGACACTGCAAAAAACATAAAGCAGTTAGGAAAATATGATAAAAAAATATATATATAAAAAATGGGCCAAAAGAACCCTACGCACCTGTAGGGTCAATAATAGGCCGATAGCCGCCAAACCCATCACCTGAACCCAAGGGAAATCCATCCAAGAGGTCAGGCAGATGGGAAGGTGGCAGAGATTGGCGAGAAGCCCCATGCGTACCTGATGGATCGGCCGTCGTTGCCGATGACGGGGGCATGGTAGCAGCCGTCGCGGTCGCCGCCGCGGAATCCGCAGCAATAGTAACCGCCGGCTCGGTGAAAGATGCTGTAAAAATCGCACTCACAGCCGGCGGGTGACGTCATCTCAGCTGGAACAGTCGGCTCAAAGGAGTGAGCAACTGAACCAGCGGAAGCAGGCGCAGGCGCCTGGGTCGTCGCCTCAGGTAGTGTGACCAAGCCTACCGTCATTGGCGGAGAGGTACTCCTATGCGCTCCACCCTGGAATGCGTCAACATCCACGCCTGCGTAAAGAAGATAAGTGTTAACGATATTAAACTATGAAGTTAAAAGATAAAGGAAGTTTGTACTTACGGGTTTTCTTGAGCCTAAAGGTACGGAGAGGCGGGGACGAACCCGATGGAGCCGGCCTCTTTGCGCCGGTTACCGTCGTCTTCTTGAGCTCTCCGGAGGTGACAATCACAGCCTCCGGACCGGTGGTCTTATCACCACCGGGATTCCCCGCCACCCCTTCGCTCTCGGTCTCCGAATCAGACCGAGGCGCCGGATCGGCAGTGGAGGCCACCTTCTCCTTTCCCTTCCCGCCGGCAGCCTTCTTCTTCCGCACCAACGGAGGACCATCTGCGGATTCCTCATCAGAACATACGATTAGAGGAATTCCAGCAGAGGTTTCAACATTGAGGGGTCGAGGGTTGAATAGCGCCTTACCTGGCCGCCTGGCGCTCAGGATCTCGTGGCCTAGCGGGTAGACCTCCACGAACCGATCCGCAGTTTGTTCTAGGATGGGCAACTCGTTCTCGTCTAGAGCGCGAGTACCCATCCGAGCGGGACCGTCAGCCTCCCGCGGGTTTAGGAGCGACTGCAAGTCGTTCCCCTCTGAAATAAACAGGAAAAAAGTTAGAAGAAATTCAGAATCAACAAAAAGAAACAAAGCTTACCGTAAGGAACAGAGTTCGAACCGTATTCGAGGACGATTGGGATCTTTTGCGCATCAGCAGCCTTCCACACTCGGCTCATCCCCAGCATCACCATCCCGGACTCCGCAAACCGGTAAACCGGAGATTGGACCCGGGAAATCTTCAAAAACCATTCCGCCTCCTCGTAGTTGGAGGCGTGAAGACTAGGAAGTGCTTGCCCATTTTTGAACTTCATGGCAAGGGGGATGGCACGGGCGGAGATGAAGAAGAACTCCCGCTTCCACGCGCGAAGACTGCGCTCGGTTGCGCAAATCTTCAAACCCTTAATCCGGGTTATCAACGTATACCACCCCTGGATGCACCTCCAAGTGTAGAAGGTCATCAGGCGGTCAACATAGGGCTCAATGCCCAGAATCCGGCACACCCACTCGAAGTGCCGAATCTTGGCAATCGCCATAGGGTGCAACTCGGTCAGATGAACACCGTGCCTCTCAAGGACACGGTAAACAAACTTTGTCAATGGGAACCTAAGATTCCCATAAACAAAGAATGCAGCATATACCCCGATCTTGCCTCTTGGGGCATCGTACACAGTCTGATGGGGTTCAGGAAACTCAGGCTCGAGAGACTCGAGCAAGAACTTCCTGACGACGTACTGGTACAGATCGCCAGGCAGAGCACACTGGCACTCGCCAGCAGTACTCTTGTCATCGGCTGTAGATTCAAGATCACGAGACGACATCTTGCAAAGGAAAGAAGAAAGCGATTTCGAGAGAATGCTTGCCTGAAAAGGGGAGTATTCGCCGGAAATCGCTTAAAAGATGAAGAGAAGAGTGAAAGTGTGGATTACAAAGAACCCTCTCCCCCTTTATATACTAATCGCAATTAATGCGATGCATTTAATGCGGAAGAGAGAGAAATCGAAGGTGCAATGAAACTATGACACGTGGCAAAAAGCAAGCTGGCAACAGCTGTTGACAGGACGCGTACCATTAATTTTGCGGCCACGCGCCCGAAAAATCGCGCCCACAGCGCCTGAAAAAGCGTCTGGAATGACCATGTTCTGTCACGTCACCATAACTTCCTGCACGTCCTGACACAGTCAGAAGAAACCGTCGCACGACGTTTCAGAGGTTTGGACTGTTCTTATCCTTTCACCAACCTTTCGAATTTCAAAATTCAAAATTCAAAAAAGATTAAAAAGTAAGCGGGAAAATACCCCTTACCTTGGCAAACAAGTAACCGTAAGACGGATGCGGGTACAGTGTTAAGGCAAAACCCTTCACATACCTAGCACCCGCAGGGAATTGAAGCCAAGAAAACCTTGGCAAACAAGTAACCGTAAGACGGATGCGGGTACAGTGTTAAGGCAAAACCCTTCACATACCTAGCACCCGCAGGGAATTGAAGCCAAGAAAACCTTGGCAAACAAGTAACCGTAAGACGGATGCGGGTACAGTGTTAAGGCAAAACCCTTCACATACCTAGCACCCGCAGGGAATTGAAGCCAAGAAAACCTTGGCAAACAAGTAACCGTAAGACGGATGCGGGTAAAGTGTTAAGGCAAAACCCTTCACATACCTAGCACCCGCAGGGAATTGAAGCCAAGAAAACCTTGGCAAACAAGTAACCGTAAGACGGATGCGGGTACAGTGTTAAGGCAAAACCCTTCACATACCTAGCACCCGCAGGGAATTGAAGCCAAGTATACCTCGGCAACCAAGTAACTATAAGACGGGTGCGGGTACAGTGTTTAGGCAAAACCCTTCACATACCTAGCACCCGCAGGGAATTGACGCCAGGAATACCTTGGAAGTAAAGTAACCGTAAGACGAGCGCGGGTACAGTGTTAAGGCAAAACCCTTCACATACCTAGCGCTCCGCTGGGAATTGAAACCAAGAAGGATCTTCTGGGCAATGCTCGCGGAAACGGAAATAACATCCCCGCATAGCGGGAACGTCGAGAACTACGTTGTTTGAAGCTCCAGGATGGAATTAGTGGTTTTAACATAATTGATCACTATGTTCAAAACTACCAAAACCTAATGGAGAATCCACACAAGTGGGACTCAACGCTCCTGACTTGCGAGGAGGTTACAAACCTACCGCATCATACCCAAAGATCAAGCAGGAAACTCGGGAATTTCTGCAAGTGACAAGGACTTCCGCGGGAAGAATCCCCATGGAAAACCTTAAAAAAACCCTTTTCAAAACCCTTTGCTTAAGTCCAAAAAGTTCACCTCACTTTATTAAACACTCATGAGAAGAACATTGGACTGGGGGGACTTGAAGAGGTAGGTCCCAGCAGAGCCCAGTTGTACCCGCAAGACTCACCTTGAAGAGAGACGTTCTGCGCAGAAACCAACTGGATCCGCATGACCCACCATGCTCAGAGACATGACGTCCTTACGCGCAGTACACAAGCTGTTCCCGCAGGAAATGCCTCCCAATGGTGAAGGACTCCGCCTGTTCCCGCAGCTTCGGATACAAGCCATCAGGGAAGGGCCACCCGCGCAGCATGGCTACACGCACAAGGCACTTAGCTCTCAATCACTCAGTGTCACCTGAAGGAATGAGCAAAGCCAGGAACAATCCCGCACAAGGGCGGGAGGGGGAATACTCCCGCCCAAATAAGCCAGTCGGTACGATACGGGAAGATCTTCTATACTGTACCTGACGAGGTATGGGCAAAAGATCTGACTAAAGATACGACAGCTTATTGACAACAGTATGGCGAGCAGCATGCTCCTGCACTGTATGTCACTATTAGCCGCTGCCTACTCACCAACTCCTGTCATACCACGTGCGTAGCCGGCAGTTGGTGGAAAAGGAATAGTATACAGCAGGCCTGGTCACTATCAGCCGCTGCCTACCCACCAACTACCAGCAGGGCACGTGCGTAGGCTACTGTTGGTTGAACAGGAATACTATTGCAGCCGGCCACACCTCCTTGAAAACCTACCTTCGGCTATAAATACCACAAATGGTATGACCATCTCATCTTATCATATCTTACCATATTATCATCATATTATACCTGATATCTGCTCTAGCAATCTCTTAATATACATTTATATTTAAAGAGCAATCTAGTCTGATTCTCACGCCGGAGGGTGGTCACAAGGAGGAACCCCCCCCCCTTCTCAGTGACAAGCTCACGGTGTCTGTTTTGCAGGTTATCAGAAGAACCATCTTCTCCGGGTCTAACCCCTCGTGGGAAACATCTATCTAACCCCCAGGTTACTCGTAATCTGCCCGGGGTCCGGTTAGTGTTTCTTCACGTTGTTTTATAAAATTATAATGAAGCTCAAGATATCAACCATTCTATACGAAAGTAGCCACTAGTTAGATCAGTCTCAATTTGTAGGACTCCGGCTTTTAAGCACTACACGAAAATAGTACTCCCCCCCCCCCCAAATAAAAAAAACCACCATTTATAGGACCCCCGACTTTTGAGCATTAGTTGAAGTCGAAAAGAGTAACCCCCCCCCCCCCTCTTTCTTTTGGGCTACCTTTGGAGTATTTTATTTCCAAGCATTCAACCACTCATTAATGTAGGGATAAAGCCAAATGGTACCTGGATCGAGCTTATCCCTACATCAATCCATAAGTAGTTCACAGTAAAAAGAAATTATCAGTTTAAAATGCATTTGCTTCTGTTTAAAATGCATTTGCTTCATTGAAATTAAATGAAATTGAAATATGAATTTTATCAGTTACATGTTTGGCTTTCATAATCCATTAGAATTAGTATTTGAATTCAAGGGCAAGATGCTTTGTTGGAGAATGGAGAGAGTTAAAACTGATTCTTCAAATAAGCTATTACAAGTTTTGAAAGACATCAAGTAAGAAATTAAACAAAGCAACTATAATCTCTCACTCACACACCATCTCTTTTGTCGTCGTTACTACCAACTTCATCTTCGTTGCTTCCCCACCATCAACGTTATCAGCAGTTACCACCACTGTTGTTGCCATCGACAATGTCACCAGAACACTCAAACATCTTGTAAATGACACAAAAATGTCATGTCAACTAAATACATTACAAATTCCATTTCCTTTTACACGTTTTAATTCCTTTGTCTATTCCATATCTATATAATTTAAATTTTAGTTCCTTTAAAACAATTACATGGACGGCTCGCAATAAAAAGTTAGAAATCACAAAACTCTTATGATGAACCAAATAGTTAAAAAGAAACACTCCATTATGAGAAATATATATGCCCATCATTAGAACTCCACTCACATCCCCATGATGAGATCTCATGATGAAATATATATGCATACCTTCACGACTAACACAAACCTGCCTCCTTTTTCAAATGAACACCAACAGAATCCACCTCTCAACAAATGGACGAAACGCCGCAATAACTCTAGCTTATTTCAATGCAACCGCGTAGCCGTTTAAGTATGTTGAATACCAACACAAACTCTTTTACTTATTATCCAGAAATCCATATAAAGCTTAAACCTCAGCCATGGGTGGAGAGTCTAATGTTTTTGTGTATGTTTTGTAAGAGATATTAAGAAATAAGCTTAATAAGGGCCTAAAACCCATCACGTTCCTCGATTAATATGAAAAGCCCTACAACCACTATAGTATACACTATTTGATATCATCATTAATTCATTGTCATTTTATTTTAACTTGAGGGAAATCTAATTTATAAGATAACTATTATACATGTATACAAGTCGAGCATGAGTTACGAGTGGAGCTCAAGATCTTTTATGTATAAACGAATCAAATTCTAGCTCTCTTAAGTTACACAAATCAAGTTTGTGCTTCCTTACATTAAATGATACGATCCCAAACTCAACTCCACATGTTTACACTTTACACCACCACACAAATACCATAAGTTAATACCATTGCATACCAAACGTTAATATTATAGCTAAAAAATAGTTGTTACATATCTTTTGCTAAAATTATTATAATTACATGTAGAAGGCTATGGCTATGTGTTACGATTTTTGAAAGGTAATTCAAAAGTGCTGTCATGTAAGGAGTATGTGTTCTACCTTCCACACTACTATGTGTAGTGGAGGGGCTACAAATTGGGGCGTTTTGCGTCGTGTGGCGCCCAGTCAGCAATGAGTAAGAATTTGTTTTTAGGGTGTAATGGTGAAAGGGCTACAAACTGAACCCACAATATAATATAATATAATAATAATATATATATAAATATGTATATATGTATATATCCCCCCTCTCTCAATTACAATAAAATAATAATAAAAAAACACTTTTCGCCCTCACAAACAACACAAGCAGGCGACAATAACTTGGCGCCCCCCTCACAATTTGCCCCACATTTCGCCCAGGGGGCGGTGTTGTAGCCCCTTTTAGCCCAAATTCGCCCACTACATATAGCCTTAACATGCATCCCGTTATTTGAATGTGATAGGGCGAATAATAATTAAAAAGAAAAGACAATGATGGATTGTTATACTAATTAATAGTTTAAATAAATAATAAAAAATAATCGAGCCCCCCCCCCCCCCCCCCCGCCGCGGTTGCTACCACCACATCCGAGCTTCAAGCCCCCTCTCACATCCAAGGAAGGTGGTGGTCCTATGGCCGTTGTCATGCATAATATGACATCACGCCCTATCATGCGTCATAGTACATAGCTGAAGTTGTTATATAAAATATTTTTCCTAAGTGGTCAACTTTTTTTTTCGATGTGATGCATGACGTCCAGCTAGGATAAACTTCCAGGCAATCCAAAGTGCACACTATACATAAAATATATTAATTTGACAAAATAATTATTTTAGGTCTAGTTCCAATAATGTAATGAACCTAACTAATACCGACCAAATTCGCGTGACTCACAGCCCAACTCCCATGTTATACCGATCGGTTAGTTCAAGTACCGAAACAAACCTGATAGATATCGGTTGAATGCACACGGACTCGCTGGCCGCAACGTCTAGGTTTTACTGACCGGATTAGTGTTGCTTTAAATATGTTATTTCTTCTATCATAAGTTATACGAGTGTCACTACTATTTGGGCGTAAACTCATTTATTTTTTTGGGTTTAAGTATGATTCTTTTTCTATATATTTATTTTACATATGTAATTTAGTGAGATTATTTTTTAGGTTTAGTTTTAATACCGTAACAAACCTAACGATACCAGTTGAATTCATGCCTGCACATCACGCCACGCCCAAGTTTTACCGAGCAAATAAATGTCGTTTTAACCATGTTATTTTTTCTATATCATAAGCTACACGAGTACCGCTACTATTCTTGACATTTACTAATTATTTTTTTGGGTTTAGTGTTGATACCATAATGAACCTAAACGATACTGACCAAATTCGTGTCGCTTTGATCGTAATATACACGTGTGTTGATACTGTTTTTGGGCGTTTACATGTTTATTTATTTAGTGACAGTGTCATAACAAAATTAACCGATTCTAATCGAATTCAAGTCACTCCACTGTCACAACAAAGATGCAACATTTAATACGTAGGAATAGAGATAAAATGTAATGACTCATTGTGAGGGAATGGGAAAAAAATGTGATTGTCTTATCAAATGAAGAAAATGACCTATTACCTATTACATTCAATTCCCTCTAAAACACCTTAATTTCATTCTATCTATTCCCATGTTTTTTTTCTCATTTTATTCCTTCTTACACACTACATTATCTCCACTTACCCTCCCACCACCATCACTGCCGTCGCCACCCACCACCAACCACCACCATCGCTGGTTGTCGCCGTCGTTACCGCGACCAACCATAGCCATCAGCGCCATCCGCCCACCACCACCATCAACCATCGCTCCTGCCTCTCACCGCCACCACTCATCGCTTACCACCATCGTCGCCTGCCACCTCCATCGTTACCACACCACCCACCTCTAATCATTGTTAACTCATGGCAGCCACCACCACGACGACCACCTACCTCCCACCACCGCCATTCACTATCATTTTAATTTTATTTCTTTTATTTTCTTTCATGTCTATCAAACGCAAAATAATGATTTATTCCATTCTCATGTGATAACCAAACATATCATTGAAGTTTGTCCATTCTATTACCACATTTATTTCATTTTTTCATGCATTCCATTACTTCATACCCATTAACCAATGAGCAATTACATAACCTTTTTTAGGCTGAGGGGTGTGGGGCGCTAACCGGGGCGCTAGAGCCCCTCCGCTCGCGCCCCGGGGCGCTAACCCCACACCACCTGGGCGCGAGCAGGGGCGCGAGCGCGAAAATCCAGGCAGGCGTGAGGCTGGTCGCGGGAGAAGAGAGATAAAAGGTGTCTTGGAGTTCGAAAAAGAGCCGTTGAGCTCTTATAAAATTAAAAAAAATATATTATTGGCTGGAGCCCCTCCACACCAGGGCCAGGGGCTCCAACGGAGGCTCCAACACCCCCCTTATCCAGTTTCTCTCTCTGCCACACGTCATAATATTATTGGCTGGAGCCCCCACTAGAGCCCCCATTAGAGCCCCCACACCCCTCAGCCTTAGGCTGAGGGGTGTGGGGGGCGCGAGAGGGGGCGTGAGTGGGGGCGCCAGCCAATAATATTGTGACGTGTGGCAGAGAGAGAAACTTGATAAGATGGGTGTTGGTAGTGGTGATAGCGCCCCGGGCCATGGTGTGGAGGGGCGCGAGAGGGGGCGCGAGCGGTTTATTTTTTTATTTTTTTATAAATGTATTAAAAAAACGTATTATTAAAAAAACAAGAAATTATTTAAAAAAACACACATTAATTAAAAAAACACATTAATATATAAAAAAAAATTAAAGTACTAAAGAAAAACATTATTCTTATTATTCGGCTTCGTCTTCTTCGATCAACCTCTTCCGGATACGTTCCTTTTGTTTTTCCATCAGCATTTGGTCGACCGGATTTAGGTGGCTGAAGTCTCTTGCAAGGAAGTCCAAATCTCTCATTCTTTTTTTTTCCTTTTTGTCAATAGAGACCACCTCCATGGTTTTGTTGAATTTATTGAGGGATTCAACAAGATCGTTGATGTTTACGGCTTCCCCCTCAGCCGGTTTTTTCCCCCTGGCGTCCCTTCCCAATGGCCGCCTCCTCGGCGGTGAAGACGTTTCCTCCCCCGCAACGTTTAGGTCGAATCCAACCCGGCAATCCGACCCGGCGGAAGTGCTGTACGCTCCAAACGAACTAGTTTTAGTCCGTTTCGGCCCTACTTCCGCATCAAGGTCCGGCGCCACCAGCTCAACCCACTTGGAACACCTTCTCAACCTCTCCCACACCTTTACATCGTCCCACGTCTTCACCGTCCCATACCTCCGCAGGCACTCCTGCCTCCACTCTTCGACAGTGAAATTATAAACCGCCAAATCGTCACTGCCACTTGGTCTCATACGACCGGCGTTCCTGTTGAACAGATTAGTAAACAAGCCGACAAATTTTCTGATTTCGGTCCACCGACCCGAAATCATATCGGTGTTCCGCTCTGTACTCCCAACGAGCGAATAGAACGTCTCCCTAACCTTTGTCCAAAAGACCTTGCTCTTTTGGTAGTCGGCTGCAAAATGCATAAATAAATTTGTAAGTCATTTAACTTTTTTATTTAACTTTTTTATTAAAAATCATTTTTAAAAACGTTAAAACAATTACCGCAACGCCGATCCTCAGAAGTGACTATCCAAGCCCGACACAGGGCTTCCTTCTCATCCGATGACCACGGAGTGATTTTCCGTTTCGTCCTTCCGGTCGAAGCCGAACCCGACCCGTCCGTTGCAATTTGTTTTTTCCGGTGGACGCGTCTTCTTTGTCCCGCAGCTTCACCTTCTGGTTCTTGTGTCTCCGGAACTACAAAGTTAGGAGACGGTTGTATGTTGGATGGTTGAAAGCCGGATGGTTGTTGCGACCCCGAATAAAACATCGCTTGGTCCGGTGCCGACCATAAATCGTCGTAACTGTAATCTGATTCTAGGTTTGGGTACCAATTTCCAGCCATGTTTTAAAAAAAAGGTTTGGAAGATGGGGTGATTTTGGGTTTTGGGTGTGGTATGTGATATTGGTGTTGGTTTGGGTTTGATATAGGTTGAATAGAGAGAAAAATCGTGTTTGATTTTGTGTTGATATTGGTATGTTATTATATAGAGTAGGAAAAATTTTTTTTTTAATAAAAAACAAGCCCAACGGCTCTTTTCACGCATTCCCAGACCTCCTTCACGCTCCCCCCAGCCGCTAGCCCACCTGCGCCTGCCTCTTTTTCCGCGCTCGCGCCCCTTTCGCGCCCCTCTCGCGCCTCGGTGGTGTGGTCCTCGCGCCCCGGGGCGCGACCGCCTCGCCACTTGCGCCCTTTCTCGCGCTCCGCACCCCTCAGCCTTAGATGGCAAGAAGTTTAGTGTTTCACACTTTTTACTATTGACTGATGTTGACTTTTTAGTTAATTCTTTTTTTCAATAATAGCCACTTATTGTTCTTTTGAATGAAAACAGAGTAAGGTTGAAAATGTTGAGTTGTGACGAGACGTGTCAAGTGTATTTTTATATTATTTTAACATTGTTTCTTCTTTTGAATGAAAAGAAAAATTATAACATTATCTGGATTTAAATTTTATTTTACACATGCGAACATACATTTTCAGATTTTCTACTCTACATTTACCTTATTCTAAAACTACAAAATCTAGTTTTTGATTGTAAAGAATTAATATTCAGATTTTCTACTCTACATTGTAAGAATTAATATTTTAATTGTAAAGTAAATCACTATACCATTTTAATGTCACTTTTAGGCCATTTGTTAAACCTGTAAGGAAGGCCAAGCGGGATGCCAATTTGAGCAATTGTTGTGACGAGTGTGGTGTAGATGCCACTCATCGTGTGACCCCAAGAAGAAAATGGAGATCCATCGGGGATGGAGGCAAGGCCAAAACCCCACGTCGGTGTTTTACGGTGGAGCAAGGAACACAATAGGTATCACATATGATCTTAACGTGATATTTTCAGACAAGCATTATATTAAAAAAAAAGTTTAGTGATGTGAAATATTATGTAAGAAATTTGACATATATCACCATGACAACTAAGCATTCAATCTCAACTAAAACAACTCAAAACCCATGCATACCATGAAAAACTTTTTTAACATGTGTAATGCGTAGTGTACTTAAAAATATTGATCCGAAGTCATATGTATGTACACACGGAAAATGAATAATACGTTTGACATGTCACACATACTAGTAGTAGAATGAGTAGATAGAGAAAAAAACATCACTGTTGTTTTATCCCCATCATCATCATTCAATGTTTTCTCACAAGTAATCATCCATTTTTATGCAAACGCTTTTCATTCTTCAAACCCTTGAAGAAACTACATTAAACAATCAGCTTGTTAATTGATTTTGAGTAGTATTTTTACAATGGGAGTTTGTTTTTCTTGTCCTTCATTTCACTTATGCAGATGCTGTCGTTTGAAATCAAAAGCTACTCATTCATCTGAACAGGGTATGTCAAAATCCAACCTTTTTTTATATTTTTTATGTATGTTTGTTAATGCACATAACCTGTTTGATGAAATGTCTCAGAGAACCGCAATGGGGAGAGTGATAAGCTAAAGTGGCCGTCTTTTAGGGAGTATAAGTTAGATGAACTTAAGGCTGCAACTGCTGGCTTTTCTGTGGAGAATGTTGTGTCTGAGCATGGTGAGAAAGCACCCAATGTTGTGTATAAAGGAAAGCTAGCTGATGGCGATCGGTTGATTGCGATTAAGCGGTTTAACAAGTCGGCCTGGCCCGATACTCGCCAGTTTCTTGTATGTTGTTAGCCAAGTCTATTATTATTGATTTATCATTTATCTTTAAGTTTGTTTGTTAGTCATTATTATTAAGTTTTAATATTAAGATAGTTAATGATGTTTTTAGGATGAGGCAAGAACAGTTGGACAGCTTAGGAGCCAGAGATTAGCAAATTTGTTGGGATGTTGTTGTGAAGGAGATGAGAGATTGTTGGTTGCAGAGTTCATGCCTAATGAAACTTTATCCAAACATTTATTTCATTGTAAGTTACTTTTTTATAAAACATTTTGTAAGTACATATACAAATGTGTTAAAGCTATCATCATTATACAAATCTAGGGGAAAACCAACCGCTGAAATGGGCTATGCGGTTACGGGTGGCATTGTATCTGGCACAAGCGCTAGAGTACTGCAGCAGCAAAGGGCGAGCGCTGTACCATGATCTTAACGCGTATAGAATCTTGTTTGATCAGGTAACAAAAAGAGTCTTGTCTTTTTTCACTCTTTAAATTTTATTACTTAAAATGAGCGTTAATGTGTGGCAGGATCGTAATCCGAGGCTCTCGTGTTTTGGGCTCATGAAAAATAGCCGAGACGGGAAAAGTTACAGTACAAACTTAGCTTTCACACCTCCTGAATATATGAAAACAGGTTAAAGATATGTTGATAATTAAACGTTAAAAAATAGTAAGTTTATACGGTTTGTTTCATCATATGGCAGGCAGAGTGATAGCGGAAAGTGTGATATACAGTTTTGGGACCATACTACTTGATCTGCTTAGTGGAAAGCACATTCCACCGAGCCATGTGAGCTTATGTTGTTTGACTTATTGACTACACGATTTTCAGTTACAAAACAAGATATTTTAATAATATTGTCTTTTATTAAACGCAGGCGCTTGACTTGATACGTGAAAAAAACTTTCAAATGTTAAGGGATTCATGTTTAGAGGGCGATTTCTCTAACGATGACGGGGCTGAGTTAGTTAAAATAGCTTCCCGATGTTTGCAATACGAGCCTCGTGAAAGGCCCAATGCAAAATCTGTTGTCACATCACTCACAGCTCTCCACAAACAAACAGAGGTAAGTCTATAGGGGCGTGAATTTCTGACATGACAAAATCCTAACACGAAATACACAGGTTTCGGTTTGGTATAAATGGGTTCGGGTCAATTACGGTTCGAACCCGTGAACCGTTTAGCTAAACGGTTGTGTTTGCAACTTTGTATCAACCCAGCATATTCGTGGGTCTCGGTTTGGTGTAAACAGGTTCGGGTCAGTTTTGGGTTGAAAATGGGAACCCGTTTAGCTAACAGGTCATGTTGTGTCACTCAGCGTATTTTGCGGGTTTGGGTTTGGTATAAACGGGTTCTGGTCAGTTTTGGGTCGAAACCGCAAACCCGTTTAGCTAAGCAGGTCGTGTTCTGTCGACCCAGCATATTCTCAGGTTTGAGTTTGGTATAAATGGGTCCGGGGCAATTTTTGGTCAAACCCGTGAACCCATTTAGCTAAGCAGGTTGTGTTTGTGTCGACCCGGCATGTTCGTGGGTTGACCCATTTATTTTTTATTTTATTTTTTGAAATGTGTTTTATGTTATAATTAAATTTGTTGCGTATCTTATGCTAAAAGTTAAAACTAGAAAGAAAATTGACATAATATTTTATAATTAAAATGTAACTGTTTTATATAATTTGCATGTTTTTTGTAAAAATGTAAATTTGAAGTTTAATATGCGAAAACAATAAAAATTTCTGGTCAAACGAGTCGTGTTCATGCCAACTCGTGAATATGCGTGTCATGTTCGGGTTCACGTGCTGACACTATTTTCGAGCTCAGGTTTAGGTCAAATTTTAAGGTTTGTGTCGGCCAACCCACTAAAATAAGCATATTACTTTATTGTGTTCAATAATCTGATTAAAATAGGTGTCTTCCGTTGTCTTGATGCAAATTCCTACTTTACCCCCTGAGGAAAGTACAAAACAAACGGATTTGTTATCCCCATTTGGGGAAGCTTGCTCTAGAATGGATTTAACTGCCATACACGAGATGCTGGAAAAAGTTGGCTACAAGGATGATGAGGGGGCTGCAAATGAGGTCTTTTTTATTATATATATTCAAAAACATATACAAATAGTCGTTAGCGCGTATAAAGTAATTGTTTTTTGTGTTTATATTGTTGTAGCTTTCATTCCAAATGTGGACAAGTCAGTTACAGGATGCTTTGGATGGTAGAAAACGCGGGGACACTGCTTTCAGAGCCAAGGACTACAATGCTGCTATCGAATCATACACGAGTGTAAGTCAAAAGTCCAAAATACCCATCAATATAACATAATTGTAAAGTTGGAACTTAATTTAGAATAAAGATTTGATTGTTGTGATCAGTTCATTGATAATGGAACAATGATTTCACCAACTGTGTATGCAAGACGGTGTTTGTGCTATTTGATGAACAACAAAGCACAAGAAGCATTGGGAGACGCGATGCAAGCCCAGGTGGCGTTGCCTAATTGGTCAACTGCGCTTTATCTCCAAGCAGCTGCTTTGTTTAGTCTGGGAATGGAGAATGATGCTCAAGAAATGCTTAAAGATGGGTCCTTGTTGGAGGTGAAGACGTAAAGGAAGTTAATATTTTTCTTATTTGAATCTCTAGAATATTTGAATGTAGATATAATCTTGATTTGATGTCATTTATGATTGGGATTGTGGACAAGAAACAAAGTATTGATGTCTGTGGGTCTGTGTTTCTCAAGAGGCTGGAAAGTTTATATGTAATGAGGTGTGTTTGTGACTTTGTGAGTTTGAAAATCTATGTTTGATTATGTATTGATAGCTTAGATAAAAAAAATATAGTTAGTTGCAGCAATTTTTCTTTGTGATGAATATGATATTAAGATGCTACTTGGCCCGCCGTGGTTTAATAATTGATTTCTGATTTTGTTATAAAAACTTCACAAATCGAAAATAACATCATGTTAAGACTCATGCCTTTCTTCTGGAAAATGGGTACATCATCAAATCTTATACCCAATTATCCGACCCTATACCCGTCCTTCTGTTGAGTTCGGGTTTAGTGCAATCCCTAAGTGCACCATGCTAGAATGGAGATTGATGAAGTACTTCTGGTTCAGGCTTAACATTTGGGCATAGACCTGAATGAGATCTAAACCATTGAGCGCAACATGGCCTAGACACATCTATGAAAGGAGGCCTAACGCTTATGAGTGTATGGCATGTTTATGTGTGTGTGTGTGTGTGTGTGTGTGTGTGTGTGTGTGCATAGATAGTATGATCCAGAGCAAGTAGTGAGAAGTGGCGAAGAGGTACCACATGAGTCACAAGCATATTGAATACTGGACACACTTGTTCTTTAAACCAATGTTTTGGAGCTTGCTTCTAGTCATCGGGAGATTTCTTCTGTTTGCGACATTTGTAGATTACTTTAAACAAGACAACTCTTTCCCTCTTCCGACCCTATTAACTTGACAATTTTGAGATCAAACATTTGACGACACTACTATTCTTTTTACATTTCATGGTTAACCGATCGAAAACCAACCAAAAACCGATTAAAAAATACAACCATGTTCAACTAAGTGCACAAAATCTACACATTTACCCTCCTATTAATAGCATCCTACAGGGCCTACACACGCACTTCTACAAACATCAATGCACCGTATTTGCTACAGTGCAAACACTAACACTGTGTTCTAGAGTTTCATTTAACAAGAGAAAGGAAAAGAAAGTGGATGGAATTAAGAAAGAATGGTGTTCCAGAGATGTTTTTAAGGAAGGAATCAAGGAGAAAAGAAAAGAAAGATGAAAATTGAAGTCAAATTCTTTCCTTCCAAATTGGAAAGAACAGGAGGGAAAGGAAAACTGATTATTTTAGTCAAACTCATTTTACCATCATACCCTCACCTTATTGTTTGTATCAGGTCAAATGTTGTTTTCAATTTTCATTTGAAGCAATGGACACTAATGCTATGCACCAAAAGAACTTTGAATCTTTGTTTGTTGCACATACTTTCTATTGATCAAGATGTGCCAAACTCGTTACAGATTTTTTTTTAAATATATAGAAATAATGAAAACCTTACATAAGTTAATTAATAGATAATAAACGATCCGAGCTTGAGCTTAAAAAAAACTCACGAGCCGAGCTCGAGCTTTAAAAAAGTTACTCGAAACAGCCAAGCTCAAGCTCTACCTCTCATACGTCAAAACGAGTTGGGCTTGAGCCGAGCTCGGGATCAGTTCGTTTACACCCCTGATCACATTAACCAAAGATGATTTTATAGATGGTCTGCAAGTGACTGATTACCATTTACATCAAATGCATAACATGAAAGCACATGCATTTCTTGTGTATTGCCTCAAGTGTGAGTTTGTTTTCTTCTACAAACAGACTCTCAAAACTCAATCCAGTGTTATGCATAATCTTAATAAAATCCTGTAATCATTTTCAATATCATATTATTCAATTTTTAATAGTAAATAATCAAGTCCAGCAATCATTGATTGCTCGGGTGTAATGGAGAATGGAAGTAATTCTTTTTTAATTTTACACACATAATAGGTTTACTTTATCACTTGTTTTCCTTTCCTTTCTTTTTCCTTTCTGTTCTCTCTTTAAATGAAACTCGGAAACAGAGTGAAATGAGGATTAGTGACGAGTTTTGTTGCATAGCGTGACTCATCTTTTCAGCCTCTCAAGTTACTTGAGGTACAGTGGAGTTCCAGACCAGACATTGCAACCAAACTGAACCAAAAATTCTAAGATAAAAATAAACCCACAAAAACATATAATACCCATAATCCAAAACCAGAATTACACACATACTTGTTTAGCAAAAACATTTTGCTTTCTTATAAATTTTTCACAAATTATCCCAAACCCCAGCCTTCATATCCCATCAAAATGGTAGTTGAGAGCCCAAACAAACATACAACTACAATAACCATATTTCACATCACCCTCAATCTTGATACTCCCCCTCTTCCTCTTCTTCCTCATACTCTCCCTCCTCGTCAGCAGTCGCATCTTGATACTGTTGATACTCGGACACCAAATCATTCATGTTACTCTCAGCCTCTGTGAACTCCATCTCATCCATCCCTTCACCAGTGTACCAATGCAAAAACGCCTTCCTCCTAAACATAGCAGTAAACTGCTCACTCACCCGTCTAAACATTTCTTGAATCGAAGTCGAGTTACCAATGAATGTAGACGCCATTTTTAAACCAGTCGGTGGGATATCACAAACAGTTGATTTCACATTGTTTGGAATCCATTCCACAAAATAAGACGAGTTCTTGTTTTGCACGTTAAGCATTTGCTCGTCAACTTCCTTGGTACTCATCTTGCCACGGTAGATGGCTGATGCAGTCAAGTACCTCCCGTGACGCGGGTCAGCAGCACACATCATGTTCTTAGCGTCCCACATTTGTTGAGTCAGCTCTGGAACAGTCAAGGCGCGGTACTGCTGGGACCCACGCGATGTGAGTGGAGCAAAACCGACCATGAAAAAGTGAAGACGTGGGAACGGAATCAGATTCACAGCAAGTTTTCTTAGATCGGAGTTCAGCTGTCCTGGAAACCTTAAACAGCATGTGACTCCAGACATTGTTGCAGAAATGAGATGGTTAAGATCACCAACTGCCATCAAAGTATAAAACAAATCATGAGTTAAGATAGAAATATAGAATCAACAAATTTACACCAATTCATCAATTGCAAACTTACAGCTTGGAGTTGTGAGCTTAAGTGTTCTGAAGCAAATATCATACAAGGCCTCATTATCAAGGACCATACATTCATCTGCATTTTCCACAAGCTGGTGAACCGACAATGTAGCGTTGTAGGGTTCAACAACAGTGTCTGAAACCTTTGGTGAAGGAAATACAGAAAAGGTCATCATCATTCGGTCTGGGTACTCTTCTCTAATCTTTGAGATCAAAAGAGTCCCCATACCAGACCCTGTCCCACCTCCTAAAGAATGACACACCTGAAAACCTGCACATCATAAACCAATACCAATAAGAAAACCAAAAATTACCATTTGAAAACAGAAATTAATCATTAATTAATTATAAACATGCATCCATTAGTTGCCTGAAGTAAAGCAGATGGCAAATAGAATCCATATTACTTTTTTTTATATGTGTGCTACTATAATATTTATAAGCACAGCAAAATGAACATAAAACCCTAATTCTGGACAGAGAATATGGCGAGTATCTAGTATTCTTAACAATCACATAATGTGCAAACGAGTCAGAGCCAGTCATGAGCTGCTCGGATTGATAAGAAGCTCGAAACGAGCCAAGATTTTTTGAACCTGGGCCGCAAATAAAGCTCGTTTTAGTTATCAAGCCTAGTGCATTTTTAGCTTTTACCTATTTTGGACTTGTATGTATTAATTTTACATCGCATTATCGAGCTCGTGCCGAGCTTAGCCTCGTTAATATACGAGCTAACAAGCTGAGCTCAAGATTGGCTCGTTTACACCAGTAGTCGAAGCACATACTAGATCCATCTCTTCGAATACAAATAGTGATAAATACACTAAAATAACCTCCAATTGACACTTTTAGTATAGACATTTTAACAAGCAGCAAATATACTCATAAATACGTTACAGATCTATCATTTCATATACAATATCCAAAATTATTTATTCAACAAATTATTATTATCTATATATAACAAGAGTCAACAAACTGTATTATACCTTGCAAGCAATCACAATTCTCAGCCTCCTTCCTGACAACATCGAGAACCGAGTCAATCAACTCAGCGCCATCCGTATAATGTCCTTTGGCCCAGTTATTACCAGCACCACTCTGACCAAACACGAAGTTATCAGGCCTGAATATTTGACCGTAGGCGCCAGATCTGAGGCTGTCCATGGTACCAGGCTCCAGATCCATGAGGACGGCGCGTGGAACATACCTTCCGCCGCTGGCTTCGTTGTAATAGACGTTGATTCGCTCTAGCTGGAGCTCGGAGTCGCCGGTGTACTTGCCGGTGACGTCGATGCCGTGCTCGGCGCAGACGACTTCCCAGAACTTGGCTCCGATCTGGTTGCCGCATTGGCCGCCTTGGATGTGGAGGATTTCACGCATTTTGGATTATTTTGGAGTGTTTAGTGAGTGAGGTTAGGGTTTGGATATGATGGACTACAGAGAAGGTAAGGTATTGATTGATAGATAATACTGAGTGTTTTGAGTCTATATATACGGTCTCTTTATATATGAATAGTCGTAAATACGTATTGACTATTTGACAACCAAAATCTTGGATGTTTTATCGGGTTATTGGTTTTTAATGCTTTCAACCTTTACTTATTGGATGATAACATTAACAACTAACAATTTGTTTTTCACCACTTTCACATCCTGGATATTTTATTGGGTTATTTGTTTCTGGCACTCCCGAATCTAATGAACCCTAACTCCGTTAGTTTTCTTGATGACGTGAAATTTTTTATTAATATAAAGTAGGTTGTGGATCCCACACCACCTCTTTTCTTCAACATAAAACCTCAACAACCTCCATTCTGGCGACCTCGTTTTTTCGACGAATTTGATTTTTCCGGTTACCCCGTCTTTCTGACAATGGAGATGGTGCAGAGTTGTAGAAAGACGATGGAGATCATAGAGATTGAGCACCGGTGGAGAGATGATAAAGATGGTGCTCGTCGGACACCTACAACTCGTTTTTCCGGCAAGCAGACGATTCCGGAAGGTGGTTGGCTGAGACACTGGTGGTGGTTATGGTTTTTGTGGTGGTGGGCGGTGAATGATGGATATGGTGCTCGCTGGAAACCTGCAACTAGTTTTTTTCCGGCGAGTAAATGATTACCTCGAATCGATGCTCTATTTAAAACAGTGGAACTCGCCGGAAAAACACAGAGGCGACGGCAATCACATTTGAGTTTGGGATTTTGACCAACACCTACCTCATTTGAGTTTGGGATTTTGACCGACAGTGATGGAGGCTGGTGGTGGTGATGGTAATCAGGTTGGCGGTGGTGGCGAAGATGGTGATAGAGGCTAGAAGTAGTGGAGGTTTGTGGTGGTGGTGTTATGTTGTAGACGGTGGTGGTGTTTGTGTGTGTGTGTACACACACATATGTATAATATTTGTTGTTATGTTTTTCTTTTTTTTAAATAAAGTATTTTCCACATAGCATGCCACATTAACAAAAACATGCCACTTAGGAAAAAAAAAACTAACGAAGTTAGGGTACGTTAAGTTCAGGAGTGATATAAGAAAATAAGTTACACGTTGGGATTGGTGAGAGACAAATTGTTAGTTGGGAGTGTTATCGTCCAATAAGTGAAAGTTTTGAGTATTAAAAACCAATATCCCTATTTTATATGAGATCTGCTATGGTACACCATTTGGAAACATTTCTCATATTGTGTCATAGGCTTTATACGAATCGTGTACCAGACATACTTAACGTATGAAATAATCACGTCATGCAAATCGTATAAAACACTATACAAGTCATATGATTTACTATTTTCAAAAACTGACACAACATTACAAGAAAGGTTAATTTATTTTATGTACCAATTTGTATTTGGATGCGATTAAACCCTAAGTTTACCATCATTTGCCTAGCTATATTTCCAAGACAGTGTAAATTCTTTTGTAAGCCCGAGTGATTCTACACTTTAATGTTTTTAACTTCTAATTTCCATGTCTTTGTTGTGTATGTTTTTGGCGCAAATCCTCTACGCACAAATGTACATGTTCCCAAATGCTAGATGACCGATGGATTAAGGGTTTTTATCTAATTTATTGTTAACCAAGTTAAAGTTAGCTTATATATATTAACCGAGCTATGGTTATGAATTAGAATTATTGTAAATTTTGTTTTGAGTTATTTTCTGAATCATAATAAAAGTGAGTTTACTCTTAATTGTGTGTTTGCTTATATCAATCTTGGACTTGCGTACATGACTTCAACTCTAATGATGATAATTTGGATTCATATCAGTCTCCTGTAAGCTACACTAAAGAAATAATCAAACTTGTCATTTCACTTTCTGTTTTGATTGTGCCACAGCATCTTAATTTACCCATTCCATTCTAACATCAATCTTTGTCGGTAGAAAACATGTTTATAGACATCCCTCTTACTTCTTCTGAATGGGGGTGACATGCCTTGTTTAAGATCTACAATCACAAAGTATTTGGATGTGATGACTTAGAGCATATGTTTACAATTTACATTGTTATATTCCCCCATCTTTTGGTCACATTAGTCATGTCATGATGAAACGAATTGTAGATTAGTTGAACCATGTGCATATATCATTAAAAAATAATATGGATTGAAGCAAGCTTCACGACAATGGTATGTCAAGCTCTCAGATGCTTTACAATCTAAAGGATTTGTTAGATCTTCAAACGATTATTCTTTGTTTTCTAAAGCCATGGGTTCTTCTATAGTTCATGTTGCGGTGTATGTTGATGACATAATGTTGACCGGATATAATTCACAACAAATGCTTTCTCTAAAGTCATTTCTTGATATCACTTTTAAAATTAAGGATTTGGGTTCTCTCAATTACTTTCTAGGCATTGAAGTTTTAATAGAAACCAATGACATTATTATGACTCAACGAAAGTTTGCAAAAAGATTTGGTTGCTGAATTTGTTGTTTCATCATGTGTTTCATCTCCTCTTCCTACTCATTTACAACTAGCAGGTGATACTAGATCATTACATTATAATCCTTTGGAGTACCGGCGTTTAGTAGGTAAAATGAACTATTTGACACACACTCGACCGGATTTAGCTTTTGTTGTCCACTTTTGAGTCACCTCATGCAAGACCCTCGTACTCCATATTGGGAAGCTGCTCTTCACACACTTCGCTATGTTAACGGTACTTTATCTCATGGTTTGTTTTTAACTAAACTGATGACTTAAAGATAGAAGCCTTTTGTAATTATGGCTGGGCTTCTTGCCCCAATACTAGACGATCCGTCAGTGGGTATTTTATTCTTCTCGGGGGTAGTCCAATTTCATGGAAGTCTAAAAACAGTCTATGGTTTCATTGAGTTCTGCTAAAGCTAAATACCGATCTATGTGTCGTGTAACTACTTAACTTGCATGGCTTACTCATCTTCATGAATTGTCTCTTCCAACAGTTGTTCCTATACCGTTGAAGTCTGATAGCCAAACTGCTATATGCATCGCAAATAAAAAATAAAAAATCCAGTGTATCATGAACGAACAAAACATATTGAATTAGACTGTCACTTTGTCCGGGAAAAGTTGCAATAAGGCTTAATCGACTTAATTTGTGCGTACCTGAGATCAATTGGTAGATGTTTACACAAAGAGCTTACCTATTTCAAAACATTTATTTATTACTTTCCAAGTTGGGTCTTTCAATACCTCCAACTTGAGGGGGGGGTTGTTGGAACATATGGCTTTGACATGACACGTCAGCCGAGCCATGTCTGCAAATCCACATCAGCATGATTGATAAGCTTAAGAGTTAATATGTATTTAACAGTGATAGTTAGTTTGTTAGAAAAGTCAGTTAGTCGGTTTATTTCTTCTATTAATAGTTTTCTTTCTTTATAATTAAAAAAATTGAATGAAAACTAACAGTTAGAGAATTCATGAAGATGAGTAAGCCATGCAAGTTCTAGATCTACAATCACAACCTATTTGGATGTGGTAACTTAGAGCATATGTTTAAAATTTACATTGTCATTTTCTGTATCCTTTTATCACTTTAGTCATGCCATGATGTAATTAATTGTAGATTAGTTGAACGGACCATGTGCATAAATCAGAGAATTTTTTTATGGTTCGGCTGTTTTTAGTGACAAATGATTTTAGGAATACACAAGTTTATTTCCAATTTCTAACATTGGACGTGAAACCCAAGTCACTATTTTACAAGTTGTAAACTATTATATTGGTGGGAAATTGAGAAATGAAAATCATAAACCAATAGAAATTATAAATGCAAGAAGCAATTAAAAAATACACTGTTTATAAATGAGCACTATATGGGCCTAGATTAGTTGAACGGACCATGTGCATAAATCAGAGAATTTTTTTATGGTTCGGCTGTTTTTAGTGACAAATGATTTTAGGAATACACAAGTTTATTTCCAATTTCTAACATTGGACGTGAAACCCAAGTCACTATTTTACAAGTTGTAAACTATTATATTGGTGGGAAATTGAGAAATGAAAATCATAAACCAATAGAAATTATAAATGCAAGAAGCAATTAAAAAATACACTGTTTATAAATGAGCACTATATGGGCCTAAAAACGTACCGGCCCTGCATCCAGAGACCAGAAGTCCAGAAGTTCCAAAAAGGACACATAGCAATAGAGGTGTAGAAACCGGATTTTTGCATAAACAGATGGTTAAAAAAAGTTAAAATCAGATCGGATATGAACCGGTTTCGGGTATAGTTGGATGTTTCATCGGGTTTTCCAAGTTTTTTCGGGGTTTCGGGTAGGTAGGGTCAGATTTTGACCGGGTATTCCCGATTACGTTTCCAGCGGGTCCGGGTCAGTTTGGTTTCGGGGAGAAATCCTATATCAGGTCGTACCCACGAATCAAATACGGGTAGAAACCGGTTTCAGGTCAGGTCTAGAAACGGATATTTTGTGCACCTCAGTAGTGTATAAAAGATTAATAAAATTTGAAAAAACCATTAATAATATAAAATACATTCCAATGCCATTTGTTGGTGTGGAGTTTACACTTGTCACGTTAGTGTGAAAATAGTTAGCTGACTTCGACCAATGGCACAAAATAAGGACATGTTAAACCCGCATTATGGAACCCTTAGAAGTGGTTCAATCACTTGTTTTTATTAAAATTAGATTTTATTCTCGTAACACGGAAATTTTACGTTATTCGTTTTTAATATTTATATATTTTTTTGAATTTTAATTTTATTTATTGTAAAAAGTTAATAATTTACTTATTGTTTGATAATAAAAACGTTTCATAAATAAGTGAGATGTTATAATATGGTTAAAAGTTATTTGAGTTTGGTGAGTCTCATGACCCGCTTATTTTTTTTACTATAAAGTTGTTTCTTAATTATAAATAATGTATTTTTTTAAAAAAATTGGATATTAATTTTTAATATATCCCTCTATTATTTGGATAATGTAAATTGGAAATTGTATTGATAAGAGAATTAGGGTTTATGTCTAAATTGGAATTGATTAGGGGTTTAAGGTTTTTTTATAAATTGGAATTGATTATGGGTTTATGGTATACATTTTGTTTCTTTTATAATTAGGGAACTTGGAAGATAAAGCGACAAAGTCATATTAGGAATCTTTTTAAACAAAAGTTCCAAGAAAATAATGATATCGGTCAACACCAAATTCAAACAAAAAAACATTATTGTATGAAATACGATAAAAGAAATCCAGTTATTTTATGAAATACGATAAAAAAAACTCATTTATAATATATGAGATACGATAAAAAGAAGCTAAAATGCTATCCCTAAGATTTTTGGTCTAGATTCGTTACTGATTTCCAACCATTTTAAATAAATTGGTATGTGATATTCAAGACTATTTCTGTTAAAAACATATAAAATACTCACGGAAAAGAAAAAAAAAACAAAAGAATCTGGGGCCGTAGATGGTAGACCCCAAACTCATGAAGTTCTATACCGACAATGATTGACCGACACTTATTATTTGTTGCATCCAACCACTAACGTGTTACCATTTAGCTATTATCTAAATCATGTGTTCGAGAGAGTAAACTTACCCAGCAGGCTTGCAAGTAAGGTAGTGACTTCCTCGAGGAACACACAAAAAGAGGGGAATCCTTGGTGTCGAAAATAGAACGGCTGAAAAACTAACAGACGGGAAGTCGCAAACTATTTTGTGCCGAGGACCACTACAAGGTACCGAATGAACACGGTATGTACCGTCCGTATTCGTTTTTCATGTTTTCAGTATCAGCACTTCGATATTTTTAATGGTACCGGCAGTTGACTGTAAAAATTGGTACGATAATCAGTTTATACTTTCACTCTTTTTATATATTAGTATTTTTCGGTCTGATACTGGTTTTGTACGTTGATACAGCGATACACACTGGTCTCATCTATATAAAATTTCAAATGTATGAAGGAGACACTAGTAGGTTTATTAATTTTAATTCATATCATTTTAAAAAGGGAAAATTACCCAATTGTCCATTCTCACCTCCTTGATCTAAGTTTTGTCCAAAAACCTTTTTATTTCCTGAAATGTCTATTGTTTATAAACTCGGCCCCTTATGAAAAAGTCAGACGGCCTTTTATTAGCCAATTAAAAATCACACCTGAGAAATATTTTAGTTATTGGAACCTAGTTTTACAACACATCCCACCTTATATAGTTATATGTCACTATGTCAGCCTTCCCTTTTATTATTTTATTAGCTTTTATCCCCTGTATTACGGTGGTGTTTTACATTATTCGTTTATAAAATCTATATATTTTTTTGGATTTAAATTTTATTTATTGTAATGAAGTTAATAATATACTTAGGATTTGATGATGAAAAGGTTTCACAAATAAACGAGACGTTATAACCCAGTTTAAAAGTTATATGGGTTTTGGTGAGACCCATGACTCGCTTATTTTTTTATTTATTACAAAATAGTTTCTTAATTATAAATAATATACTTTTAAAAAAAATTGGATATTAAATTGTAAAATATCCCTATTTTATAGGATTTTCATATCAAATATTTGGTAAGATTAATTTTTAATTTAATGAGATGTTATAACCCGTTTAAGGGCTATCAGGGTTTGGTGATACCCATACCTATGAATTCGGGTCAAATGCACGAGAAACCTTCATTTACAAATAAAGCAATCTGATGACTTGATAGAATGTAAGGAGCAACCAAAGAACTTTTAAAGGTTTTGTTTATATATATATTTAAGATTATTTTTTCTCTCTCCTTTTATCTCCTTGTCTACATCTTATGTTTTCTAAGATCAAAGACAATCATGGTTCCTTTTTCTCTCAAGAAGACCACTAACAACTGTTGGCCGGAAACTTCAAGCTTCTCGTGGAATACTTCAGCTTCGTCACCTTGTCCGGTCGTCTTGATCTCCTGACGCCGGCCTTAAAACCCACAAACTCCGGCGACACAACAATCTGGCCTAGGTGATAATTAACAGCCTCTCGTATTTTCTGTCGGACTCTTAGATTACCCGACGGACTCTCAAATTTCCCGAAGTTATAATTTAACAAATACGAATGTAACAGAAAACCGTCGGCCGACGGGGACATGGGTGTCAGACTGTCGGGTCTGACGGGAAATCTCCTCCCGTTTGCTGTAAATTCTGACGGAGTTTGTGGGAATATTCTCGGAGCGACTTTATTTGTGACAAGTGACAGCAACCTATTGGATTAAATTGGGGTCGGCTGACTCTGTTTAGGAGAGGAGACGCTGGTAAATGTATGGACATTTGGTGGATTTTTTTTCACAGTTGGACAAATCTTTGAGTTGATAGAGTAAAATGGATAATTTGGGAATTTGCCCTTTTAAAAAAACTAACACATGATTGTAGCACCACAAGGTCGAAACATGTTATGGTTTAGATTTTAGAAAGAACAGTAATGACTAGTGGTGAGAAACTTAACCACCATAACCGTTTAACCGAACAATAACTGACATAACCGACACGATTTTAACCAATAACCGACATAACCAGTGGTTCGGTTTAGTAAATTTTCAAAAACTGCCAAATATGGGTCGGTTTTTGTTAAAGATGATTCCAAACCCGCCATTACCGAACCGACCCATTTATTTAACCAGCAATATGTTTGAGACTAACTTCCATTGAACATATGCTCGGAATATACCATTTTGATGGCTTTGGTTCATCGTTTGTTATTGAATTAACATGGAATTGCATTGTTGGATTATATGTTTCCGGTTTTTCTTTAAAAATATTTGGTATTAGTATTATAGATTATATATTTTGTTGGACTTTGTACTGCCATTTTTTGGTAATATTTGGTACCAAACTTTTAGGCGTAGATACATTAGTTTGGTTACTGTTAACCGACCCAAACTGACTCGTTATAACATTCAAAACTGATTAACCGAAACTGCCAAAACGGATTTGTTATGGATATGGATATCCATTAACCGACATAACGGTTATGGTTATGGGTTTGGCTCAAAACCACCCAAACCGACCCACACCCCTAATAATGACCAAATGGCCAAATTCGAGAACTTAAAACAAATCTTGCTCTTCTAATAAAATAAAATCATTGTGACACGTGTCGTTTTATGGTTAAACCTCACAATTATTTTCCCTCATAAACTAAGATCTTAATTGACACTAATATATGTCATGGATAAATAATTATTCACTTTCCTTTACACTCCATTTATATTATATGATTATACTTATATAAAAATAAATATTAACATATTATCTTACTATATATTTCTGAATATATTTGGTGAAATCCAAAAATCAACAAACCATGTTTGTTAAAGCTTGAATTTTTTTTTTCAAATTTTATCATTAACATGTTATGCAATGTGTATTGTTGAAAATCATGAAGAAAAACAAAACTCGAATATGCTTTCATTTTACAAATCAACTTTTTTAATCACTAAATTATAAATATATGCTTAAATTCGATCCATTTTTTAAAATCAATCCATTTATCTATTATTATTGTTATTATTTTAAATTGACATAGAAATTATAAATATATTCTTTAAATCTATCCATTTTCGGTTAACTTAGTAACTATATATATGTTAAAATGCAAGGATAGATTAATCGTCAAATTTGTCAAGGGTTCAAAGTCTTGGCTTGAAAATGTCAAACACGTGAAAGTTAACATTTTAAACATGATTCGGGTTTCAAATTTATTTTAAAGGTCATTTTGGAAATAAACAAAAGGTTCTAGATTTGGCAAATTGACTATTTTTTCTGCAACTATTAAAATTTAAGAAAGATGGCAAACACTTCCGACATGCCACCCTAGGCGTGTCAATGCTTCTAACTTTTATCAAATTTGAAACATTTATGTTAACATTAACTTTTCCTTTAATAGTGATCAAAATGTTGTATGTGAAGCATATCATGCAAAACTATGTTAAAATGAAGTGAAATATTCACAAAATTGAATGAGTTAACATATTTTTTATGTTGTCATTATATCAAAGTTGAGAAGACCCCTTAAACATTTCAAAATATTTCATGGTGTAGCTCAGAAAAGCGTAATTCTTGAAGAGCATTCGTCTTTACAGTTTAATGTTATCTTTTCCTTCTATGGGTGGTAAATTGATAAATATATCAATAAAAGTAAGCTCAATCTATATTGAGGCAAAGTGGTTAGAATTACTATTGTATAAGAAGGATTCTTCCTGAAATTGGTTTATAACCAATTTTTTTTTTCAATTATACATATATGACGCTAAGAATGAAATTTTCAATATAATGAGCGTTATCGGATATGTTTTGCACATGCATTTTTTTCCTAATTTTTTCTTTTGAATAAAAATTATTTTGTGGTATATATAAAATCAATTTATGTACACATATAGTATAGATACAAGCATAGATGTAATACATTTTTTCATATACCTTATGTAATTATTTGCTTTACTTGCAACTTTATAATATAGATCATCCCGTGTGTTACACGGGCTCTAAAGCTAGTAACTAATAATTAACTATACGAAACAGATTGTTGGGCCATCAAGAAGACACAGACGCATAAGTTGGAGGTAACAGAGATGATGATTCTAAGGTGGACTGTGGGCATACAAGGTTAGACCGAATCAGAAACGAGGTGTTTCGGGAAAGACTAGGGGTGGCTTGTATATCATATAAGATAAAAGATGTTAGATTGAGATGGTTTGGACATGTAAAAAGAAGACAACAAATGACCCTCGTTAGATCAACAGAAACTCTCATTGTAGAGGGGAGGAAGGGCAGAGGTAGATCCAAATTGACTTTGGATGCGAGAATTAGACATGATTTTCTAGATTTGCACCTCTTTGAGAACATGATTCAGGATAAGATTTATTGAAAAAGTAGAATTAAGGTTAAGGACCCTTAGGAGGAGGGATTTATTTCTTGTTATAACTTTTTATTATATTATCTTCATTATATTTTAAATTTCTATTTATGGTTATAATTTTATCATAATAGTTAGACCATGAGTAGTCATAAAGCTCCACTACCAGGCATTATGCGTCACGTGGCGTCCAGTCAGAGTTATGACTTTTTACAAAAACAGGGTGTAGTCATAAAGCCCCACCCCTAGGCGTTATGCGCCACGTGGCGCCCAGTCACTTTTACACTTTTTTGGTTTTTTTTTTTAAATTTAAAACTACATTAAAATAAAAAAATACATTCAATTTAAAAATAAAAACTACATTAAAGTAAAAAATACATTAAATTTAAAAAAAATGTAATAATAATTTGTTGTCAATTCTTTTCTTTTAAGTTTAGAGACCAATTTTGATTATTAAGGTTAAAAGAGGGGCAACATAGCAAAATACTCAAACAAAAATCCACCAATCCCACCTTCTTCACTTCTTCTTCATCTTTGTCTTCTCAATTACCTCTTCTTGAGCACACCATGGCCGCCTGCAAATGACTAAGGTATGCATTTAAATAATTTCTATTATTTAAAGAATATATACGTAATATGTTAAGACAAAAACTGAATACCACTATCAAATTTTGTTCCAAACCCGTGTTATACACAAAACGCTCAAAAAAAAGAATTGCCTCAAAACTCCCGCGGGGGGGGGGGGGGGGGGGGGGGGGGGGAGGGGCGGCGGCGTTATAGCCCAAAACGCCGTGGATAAAGCTCCACTACGTTTGGTCTTATTATTATTATTATTATTATTTACCTTGATTGTTTTAGTCTATCGATTATAAATTTTGCTTAAATGTTACAGATAGTATATTGATTTTAGTATGGTATTTCTATACTACTATTTTCTTATATTTTATAACATTTTATTTTATTTATTTTTATTATTATTTTTTAGATGTGGGTCTCACCGGAAGCAACCTATTTATCCCTAGGGATAAATGTAAGGTCTGTCTACATCCCACCCTCCTCGGACCCTACGGATAGCTTTAGCTATATGTGGGATATGCTGGGTATGATTGTTGTTGTTGTTTAATATTTTAATTAAAAATTTATGTGTGTTTTCGTTGTGATGAGATCACATGTCCCGGTTCATGTCGTTTATTCCTTTTGTTAATCTTGCTGACATTCTCATAATTTGTGTTAAGAATTAAATCATGTAGATGATTTTCATATTAGTAATTTGGTATAATTCAAATGGATAATTTAGAAGAAATAAAAAACAAGCATTCAAATTATGTTCTAAAATCACACCATATATGAGATTAAAAGTCTTCCTTATATAGATGGTGAACTAAGACACACAAATTTAACTCCTTAACTAAAGAATATAACCGTTTGACAATTGTAACCATCAACATAAGACAGTTAAGTAAATGGGAAAACCCAGTCCTCAAAGTTGTCACTGCTAATTAAGTTCTCTTTGATGCACAATTGTAGCTAATAGTAAAGTTGTTATTGACGATTAATCCAATTGATCATTAGTTCCCGCTTAACACCAATATATGTGAATCTTTTTATCAATCATACAAATTCTAAGCAACTTTTAAATGTTGATCAGTTCTTCACGTTGATAATGGAAAACATGAATATTATGATAAACCTATAACTAAAATATATATGTTAGAGTAGCGAGAGTAGTCACGGATGATGAGCATGATCCAGACGACATGATAGTTAGCTTTTTCGAGTTCTCTTTACGAATGTATATTAGTGATGGGATAAGGGTTCTTGAGAAACCGAATAATATATAGAGATGTAAAGCCCCGATCCCGGTGCACTACACTGGCACTGAATTTATTCATAAACTGAGTTTTAAATATTATAGTGAATTAAAACTTTTCGCGGAAATAATAGAAGTCAACCATTATTACAAACCATAGAATACTTGTTTTAAAACATCACATATTGTCTCAACATAAAACATAAAATAAAGCATCATGTCTTCCTTCTTTAGATGTCAGCCATTCAGTCCATATCATGTGCCATCCTCAAGCTCGCTCCTTTAACCTATTCATCCACGTGCATACTAAAAGTCAGCTACGCTGAGTGAGTTATCGTTAATCAGGCAACATACACTACGTTCATATATTACATACTTAACCAGCTTTACTTTATTTTGTACACACATAAGTATATACCTTCATTCTTTCTTTCATACTTTCGTTCTTTCATACTTTTATATTTTATCTTACTTTACATACCTACTTATACATTTTAAAGAGCCTTTCGCCCTGTAACCTCACATATATTATTAGGGCCTGCCACCCTCCTTTCGCAGATATTATTAGGGTCTGCCACCCTCATTTCATAGATATTATTAGGGTCTGTCACTCTTCTTTCACAGATATTATTAGGGTCTGCCACCCTTCTTTTACAGATATTATTAGGGTCTCCACCATGTTACCATACAACCATACACACCTTTCTTTATATTTATATTTATATACTTTCATACATACTCTTAATCTTTTCTATATCATTCATACATCATTCATAAAACATTCACATAACATACACTTACCACTTAAGGTAAGTGTATTAACTAATCACATCGAGTATGCACACAACCCCGAAAACATAACAAGGAAATGGGGCTAGAAACTCACCCGTGTCCTGTGCCTCCAGAGGTAACTGTAATACCCCTCCTTAGCTATGCACGACTAAATTTGTAATAATTATAAGTGTTAATTAAATAACTCTAACTTTATCATACTTCTAGGTTAGTGAAACCCTTAGCTAACGGGGGTCCGGAGGTAGCACCCCTGGCAGCGGGGTCAAGTGGCGGCCTCCCCTAGCAGGGTCCAAGGGGCAGAGTCCTTTACTAAAAATTCATCAAAAAACTGACTTTCCATGATTCTAGGTCAAGTCTAAACCAATCAAATCGAATCGAATCACAATTCTAATCGAATCGAATCAAGGATTCTAATCAAATCAAATTGCAATTCTAATCGAATAAAATCAAGGATTCTAATCGAATCATGGATTCTAATCGGATCGAATCACAATTCTAATCGAATCCAATCAAGAATTATAATCGAATCGAGTCATGGATTCTAATTGAATTGAATCATAATTCTAGTCGAATTGAGTCATGGATTCTAATCGAATCGAATCGAGTATCTTAATCGAATCGAAAGAAATTTCCAATCGAATTGAACTACTCATTCGATTTGATTTGTTAGTTGATTTGATTCGTTTACTTTCCGTTTGAATCAAGTTCCTTAAGGGCTTGACTCAAATCTGGTTTCCACTTCCATCACTTTATAGCCTTTCCTTTTGACTTGTTTGGCCCGTCTTGCATAAGAAGCGAGCCTTGGACTATAACCACATCGTTTCCTTACACTAACCCGGTCCAAGCGTTACCCTTTTGGGCCGATTTCGACTCACACGTGGTTTTTCATAACCAAGTTTATACTTTGCTTTCATAATAAGGTTCGATTTTCCTTAGTATCAAATCCTAAGGCAAAGCGTTCTCAAAAACTTAACCTTGAATCTAAAACGTACCTTTTTGGTTCACTTCTAGCTTCGGGTTTGGTTTAACGCATGAATCTAGACATGTTCTTGCTTATATGACGAAGATCTAACACAAACTCTTCTTGGTTTGGATTCAGATCTAATCCGAAATGGAAGAGGAGTGTTTGTGTGTGTTTTTGAGTGTGTATGGATGCTGGAGGATGGAATGAGGGTTTTAGAGTTTTAGGGAGGTTTAAGGGTGTTTATATACCCTTAGGCCCACGAACCCAAGAACCATTACCATCCCTTATTCCATTTTTGTTCTCCAAGCCCGCACTCTATTATTTATATTTAACTTACTAAATAATTCTTTTATTTATTATTATCAAAAGTAGGACGTTAAAAGTCTACCCTCCTTAAAAGAGGTTTCGTCCCCGAAACCTAACTATTGCTTAAACAAATTTGGGTAAAACTTGCGCATTTTTCTTCAACTTCACAAGTAGTATCTGATCCCTTACGATATTTCCATCTCACTTTCACCAAAGGAATATCTTTATGACGAAGCTGCTTTTATTTACGACCAACTATTTCTACATGCTGCTCAACATAGTTTAACTGTTCATCAACCTCAATGTCTACTAATAGCATATGAGACGTGCCATCATCTAGACATTTTCTCAAGTGAGAAACATGAAAAGTAGAGTGACCTCCTTCTAACTCCTCGGGTCAATCTAGCTTGTAAGCCACTTCACCCACACGTTTTACGATCTTAAACGGTCCAATGTACGTTAGACTTAACTTTCCTCTCTTTCTGAAATGAATAATCCTTCCAAGGCGAGATATTGAGCATCACATTGTCACCAATGCTTAACTCAATCGTTTGTCGCAGCTTATCAGCATAAGGCTTCTAGCGATCTTGAGCAGCTTTCATTCTTGCCCTGATCTGATCAAATATTGAAGAGGTTTCTTGCACAACTTCTAAACTTTCAATCTCTTTCTGACCAATATCTCGCCAACGTACATGAGTTCTACAACGTCTACCATACAATATCTCAAACGGTGGCATGCTAATACTCGAGTGGTAGCTGTTGTTATAAGAGAATTCTGCCAGATGAAAATGATCATCCAACTTCCTCCAAAGTCTAAAACATAAGCAAGTAGCGTATCCTCAAGGGTTTGGATAGTCCTTTCAGACTGCCCATCTGTTTGAGGATGATAGGCCGTACTGATGTTCAATCTTGTTCCCATAGCTTCATGGAACCTCTTCCAAAATTTTGAAGTAAAGCGAGTGTCTCTATCGCATGCGATCGACAATGGCACACCATGCTTAGCCACAACCTCTTTTATGAACACATTTGCTAACATTTCTGACGAAATAACATCTCGTATAGGCAGAAAGTGAGCACTTTTCGTTAAACGGTCCACTATCACTTAAATGGTATCTTGATGTCTAGCTGTAAACAGTAGCTTAGTTATGAATTCCATGGTGATGTGTAAGACCCCAAAATCCAGGAGTCCTACAATTGGTAATCATTCTAAACAAATTTAAATATAAAAGATTAACCAGTTTCATATAATTCAAAAATTCAACATAGAGTATGCTTGCAGCGGAAAATTAACAAAACATCCAAAGATTTTCCTTAAGACCAAAAAATGTAAATTAAAATTTTCTTAATTATTAACACGATAAGGAGCATCGACTAGAACTGCCTCGGGACCTCGGGTAGTCTTGAGCACCTCCAAGCAGTATTCCCATCCTTGCCAACATAACCTCTATCCTCAGCATGACCAGATAAAGTCACCCAAGGCTCATCTCGAGCCCCCCTAAGTTTCATCCACAACGGCGTACACAAAAAATAAACTCAGCTCCTCATGATTATCATTATCTAACACTGGTGAATCTTCCTAACAACTCTAGTCCGTTTTGGTTAACCGCCACCACGGGCCCCGATATGACCTCCTCTAACTACACTCTCATTAGTCCTACCTTAATCCTACGAAGATAGAGTCTTCAAGTAATCAACCACAAGTCATATTCAGCACATGGAAAGTAAGGGCAAACTGCTAATAACGTTGATCAAGTGTTATTAACTGTTTACTTTACCTGCCCGTTCTAAATACTTCTTGTTTATTACTACATTAATATTCTATCTAGCACAAGAAACAATTAAGGGAGGAAACATCCAAACATACATTGAAATATAAAGGTTACCTCTTGGAGTGCAGCTACCCGCAGTTGGCAATTCTAGTCTCTTTTGTAACTGTTCGAGTCCAAGCACCAAAGGATGCCCGGATCTCTTGAACGTTGGCTCTGATACCAACTTGTAAGACCCCAAAATCCAGGAGTCATACAGTTGGTGATCATTCCAAACAAATTCAAATATAAAAGATAAATCGGTTTCATATAATTCAAAAATTCAACATAGAGTATGCTTGCAGCGGAAAAAATTAACAAAACATCCAAAGATTATCCTTAAGACCAAAAAATGTAAATTAAAATGTTCTTAATTATTAACACGATATGGAGCGTCAACTAGAACTGCCTCGGGACCTCGGGTAGTCTTGAGCACCTCCAAGCAGTAATCACATCCATGCTCAACCTGAAATCATTCTAACATACACACAAAGTCAGCTTGAGCTGAGTGAGTTCATGTTTTTATCATCAAAATCTATTGAAGACCGACCAATGTATTTAATATACGACTTTCATCAAAATAAATAAATAAATAAATTATTTTTTCTCCGTTAAGCACGTAACATGGGTCACATCCTCTCAAGTCCAAAACACAAACTTAAGGACCTGGATAAACTTCCACCATAAGGACAGATAAACTGTTAGGGGACTTTTTAACATTCATTCGCCCCAAGGACAATCAAACTATCCCGGGACACATCCACCTTAACCCCCAATAGGGGAAGTAAGGAATTTTGTAACATCTCTTCGACCTGGTCACGGCTTAACAAAAACATCCTCGTGGTGGCCACACACACATACAAACAAAACAAACATAAATCATATAAACTTCCAAGCATATATAGCAAAATAACATAAACTATGCAACATCATCCAAACGCTTCAAAAGGGTAAAATCATCATAAAGCGTGTATGCTAGCCCAAAACGTAAAACATTTAAAAAGGAGCGTCATGAAACTCACCTGATATGGATCACATAAACATCATAACTGGATCCTCTAGCTAATCACTCACAATCCACAAGCCTGGGGATCTTCTGACACCAAAAAATCTAGCTTTTGACCTAGGGAAGCGTGCCAATTGATTTTAATTAGAATCTGTCCCTTGAACGACCTCTAGGAGTTTGGAATCGATTTAACTTGATCAAAAACGAAGGGTTTGGGGCCAAGGAGGGTTGCGGCCGCTAGTTTTTTTTTTTTGGGGGGGGGGCTTATGTTATATTATTCAACAAGTTAAACTTTAGTCCTTGCACTTTGTAATTCGATTCTTCTTACTCCCAAACTAAATGAAATACTTTTTGGACATGCCCATAGGTCCCCAAGCCCTTAAGCGAACCCCTAGAAATTAATTCACAAACTCTACACTTGTGTCATTCGATTTACGAGAACTTTTGGGGTGTTACACGATGTGTTCCCATTTTCATTCTGGTATCTCTAACGGCTGCATATTTCTATACGATTTCTGGTGTTCTTCTTTGACTTGCAAGAAAGTTAAGCACGTACTGACGTAATCCACTACTTCATTATTCACACCCGGCCACCAATAGTCTCTCTTTAGGTCTTGATACATTTTGGTGGATCTCGGACGAATTGAGTATCTCAACTTGTGAGCTTCATCTAAGATTCGACCTCTAAGATCTCCATGATGTGGAATCCACATACGGTCAAATCTAGTCTTCACACCATGAGTGTTATCCATTAGCTCGTCTTGCTGCCCGAAGATTCTTTCTTTCTTCATTAATCATTCTCCTATCAGCACCTCTGCCTGTACCTTGATGATCTCTCCAAAGAGATCTGAGTGAATGATTAACTTATAATACTTCACTGTTGCAATGACTTCTTCATTCTTATAGCTTAGCGCGTCGGCGGCCACATTAGCCTTACCAGGATGGGGTTTGATACCACAATCATAGTCCTTTATCAACTCTAACGATCTTCTCTGCCTCATGTTCAACTCTTTCTGCTTGAAAAAATACTTTAAACTCTTATGATCCGTATAAATAGCACTTAGTACCATATAAGTAGTGTCTCCAAATCTTGAGAGCATGCACTACTGCTGCTAGCTCTAAGTCATGTGTCGGGTAGGTTCTCATGAACTTTCAACTGTCTGGACGCATAAGCTATCACTTTTCCTCGTTTCATTAACACGCAACCTAACCCACGATGCGAAACATCAGTACAAACAACCAAATCCTCGTCACCATCGGGTAGGGCAAGGATTGGAGCTTGTGTGAGTCTTTTCTTCAAATCTTCAAAAGCCTCATCTTGGTACTTACCCCAATTGAATACTATAGTCTTTCGGGTTTATCCTTAGGGTTCCATATATGAGTACCAGGCTGTTTAGCAAGAGCGACCCACTTCTTGTCTTTCTTCTTTTCCACCACCACATCGTCCACAGCCAGGTCTTCATAAACCATCTCTACGAGTTCAACAGCGGAGTTGAAAGTAGCAGGTTTACTAGCCCTGACTAAGGTGCGAACATTCTGTGGAAGTCTTCTGATGTAGCACTTGATCCTTTTCACTTTGGTGTTCACCATATCGGGCACCACCTAGACATGCAGTTGAATTCAATGGTGTAATCGCGGTGTATCATCTTCCCCGCCTTCAAATTCAGAAACTTCATCTCAACCCTCTCAACCTCAGCATTAGTACAAAACCGCTTCATAACCATTTTCTTCAAGTCATTCCACCTCATAGCCTTAATCTCTTATCGAGTCCTACTTTGCTCCACGGTTTCTCACCAGAACATGGCCTCATCACCAACGACTGGCTGGCATAACCCACCGCTTGATCGGGATGAAACTTGCTAATTCGGATAACCTTGTCCATAGCGGTTAACCCATTGGAGAGTGGTGACTGAATCCCCTAAACCACTCAACTTCGGCGGGTTGCAACCTTTAAACGACTTGTAGTTACACCCACCTCGGCCCTATCCTTCATTCACCAACCTTCAGAGACTTAACCTCGCTCGACTCACCTTTCTCATTCTTATCATCCGTCTTACTACTCTCCCCTGCCTTTTAGCAGTCATTGAATGGCTTTCAGTAGACTTATCAGGATGCAGATTCTTCACTACAGCAGCTACAGCTTGAGCAATGGCGGCTTGAACAACAAGATCAAGTTGATACCCTTCATTGTTACTCTGATCTCACACAGTTGCACTTCTTTCCTCTCTTGTGCTAGTTATTGCTTCTTCAGAAGGTTTCCGGGCTATACGTGGCCTACCACGACGTCCCGTACGACCTCCTTGACCAACAACCTTACTTTCTCCAACCATTCGTATTCTACAAGGAAACACAAACGTCGTCACTCAAGAAACTATTTAGTACAAGGATAGTAAGACTGACAGGTAATAATAGTGGCCAACGGTGATTGGTGATCGCGTCACTCTCTGTGTCCTATACAATTCCCTTTGTGAGTCCATTTGCGCTAAGTTCTACTTTTAAACGGTTAAAGAATCAATTAAACAATTCACAAATGATCAAATATTCCTATCTCTAACCATTAAGCTAACTTGCTTACACATTCTTACATTACACATGAAATTAATTATGTACTTCACCTTTACTTAGCTTGCTTGAGTGACACATGGCTTTCTTGAACTGACATCTTGTTTCTTTTCTTACTCAAGTCCTATTCTCGGTTCGAGTCTAAGCATGTATGATGCTTATTTTTCTCAAACTTATGCTCTGATACCAACTTGTAAGGCCCTGGTCCTAGTGTAAGGCCCCGGTCCCGGTGCCCTACTTTACATTTGATTTACTCATAAACACAGTTCTAAATATCATAATGAATTAAAACTTTTCGCAGAATAATTAAAAGGTCAACTATTTCTTACAAACCAAGAATACTTGTCTTAAAACATCACAACTTGTCTTAACATAAAAGTAATACATCATGTCTTTCTTATCTAAATGCCAGCCACTCAGTCCATACCATGTGCCATCATCAAGCCAACTCCTTTAACCTATTTACTTGCGTGCATACTAAAAGTCAGCTACGCTGAGTGAGTTCTAGTTAATCAGGCAACATATATTACGTTCACATACCACATAATTAACCTGCCTTATTTTTTTTGGTACATACACAAGTACGCATATACATACTTTCATACTTTCATTTTTTCATATCTTCACATACATAATTATACATTTTAAAGAGCCTTTCACCCATTAAACCTCACCGATATTATTAGGGTGTGTTCCCTAACATCACTGATATTATAAGGGTCTGGTCCATATCATCACATATATTATAAGGGTCTGGTCCCTATCATCACATATATTATAAGGGTTTGGTCCATATCATCACATATATTATGAGGGTCTGGTCACTACATTCCATACGAACGTACCACTATACAATCATACATACCTTTCTTCATATTATCTATCATATCTTTATATACATACTTTTAACCTTTTCTATATTATTCAAACATAATCCTTAAGACATCCATATAGCATGCACTTTGTAGGTCCCCCCGGGGCGTCGCCGATCGATACGAGATCCGCACGAGGTCTAGGAGTGCGGAATCCTCCTAGACTCGTTTATTGGTGTAGGAGACGAAGAACACGATTATACAAACACAAACACGAACAAACACACGAAGAGGATAAACACATCTGCAGATCTTTTCATATAATAATCAAACCACGTTACAAATCGAACATAAACCAAAACACGTCCGACCCGAGGTGAGCTCTACCTCGGGCCGTCCCACACGACTCTCCCTCTCGGTTTCTCTCTAGACAATTGAACTGTAACACAAAACTCTCTAACTTTCTGGATCCACAAACCTAAACAAGACACGTATATATATATATCGAAACAACTTCGCGGGCTTGGGCTTGGGCCAGTAGGCGAAGTTGTTATAACTTCGCCTATGGCGAAGTTGTCCTAACTTCGTTTTTCGTTTCCGCTGATCAGAATTGCATAGCGACGGTCACAAAATGCACCAACAGACTCCCCTTTGACCGTTGCTCTCAATTCTAACAAACACAAAAGATCATCTGTTACAAAACATGCACCAACAGAGGCCCTCTTAACTGATGATCTTCTGTTTGCCCTTCAACCAGCCGTGTCTGAAACTATCTTGTAGCTTCACAAATCTACCAATCACCCAGCGTCTTCCATATCAGATCTCCCCTTCAGTGTAAGCTTCTCCGACTATATAGATTGAGGTCTTTGAAATGCATGCATCCCCGTGCCTAAATGATCATCTCAACCAATCACGTGAGTCCTTCTGACTTCACAACACGTGAAGTTGGGCTCCCTCCACAACTTCACCAACACGTCGGCATACGATAAGGTTTAATCTTCAACTACTCAACATCAAGTGATCAATTTCATCACAAAACCACCTTGACAGAATCTAACACACATGACCATTAATTAATCCGAAGCATCTTCAATCACCAGGGATAACGATCAAGAACATAAACACTTTAATTCCCGATTAAATCCAACTTGTTCCAGAATTTTCACTTTAATAAATAACCATCACGTTTCAGGATCCAATTCTCGAACGCCTTGAAAATAACATAAATAATATGCTCTGACCGCAATCCAGTAATGACAAAAACCTTCAGTTCAATTTGACTTTCTTCAGTTGGTCAACCTCGAACAACAACTATTTCATTTGCCCACAAACACCCAAATATGTGTCAATATCCAGTTTCAATCAATATCCCATTCACAAACTCAACTTCATATCCAGAGTTGACACGTATTTGTTCACACGTAAGACCAAGAGATAACAAGTTTCACTCGTTGACGGAACAACGTCTTCGGTCTCACAATAATCGTGTACACCTGGCCATACAAACGAAAACTCCAAACACTTTTTTTTTTTTAACTTCGCCTAAAAGTCAACTTCGCCCCTCCTTAACTTCGCCTGACCAAAACTTCGCCTGAGATAAGCGAACTTGTGAGGTAGGCGAAGTTGTGAATAACTTCGCTTAACCTTATATCTTTGCCTAAACCCTAAAATTTAAGCGACAACTTCGCCTGAACCCCATAACTTCGCCTGCGGCGCTGATCGGCCAGAAACGATCAGAAACGTGTCAGAAACACCAAAACGCAGATCTCGAACCATAGCATAAGAGCCTAAGGCTCTGATACCACTTGTAAGTCCCCCCGGGGCGTCTCCGATCGATACGAGATCCGCACGAGGTCTAGGAGTGCGGAATCCTCCTAGACTCGTTAATGGTGTAGAAGACGAAGAACACGATTACACACAAACACATACACGAACAAACACACGAACGGGATAAACAAATCTGCAGATCTTTTATATCATAACCAAACACGTTACATACCAACATAAACAGAAACACGGTCGACCCGAGGTGAGCTCTACCTCGGGCCGTCCCACACGACTCTCCCTCTCGGTTTCTCTCAAGACAAATAAACTGATCACTCAAAACTCTAACTTTCTGGATACACCAACCTAACCAAGACACACACACACACACACACACACACACACACACACATATATATATATATATAAACAACTTCACGGGCTTGGGCTTGTAGGCGAAGTTGTTACAACTTCGCCTAAGGCGAAGTTGTTCTAACTTCGCCTATGGCGAAGTTGTCATAACTTCGTACATCGTATCCGCTGATCAGAATTGCATAGCGACGGTCACAAAATGCACCAACAGACTCCCCTTTGACCGTTGCTCTCAATTCTAACAAACACAAAAGATCATCAGTTACAAAACATGCACCAACACACTTACCACTTAAGATAAGTGTATTAACTAATCACATCGAGTACGCACACAACCCCGAAAACATAATATGAAAATGGGGCTAGAAACTCACCCGGATCCTATTACGTTCAGAGCTAACAGTATTCCCATTCCTTAGTTGTGCATGGCTAACTCTATATCAAGTATAAGTATACATTAAATATCCTTTTATTTAAACAATACTACCCTAGTTAGTGAACTAGTTTGACTTAGCTAACTGGTTTATTGTTTAGAATTGGGTCGCATTCGTATGCCAACGAATCGCATCCCATGGCTAGGAACGAGTCGCATCTCATTTCTAAACTCATCTAATTTCATTTTCAAATGAATCTAAACGAATCGAATCACATTTCAAACGAATTTAATTTTTTCTTCAAACGAATCTAATCATTTTTTCAAACGAATCTATTTATTTTTCAAACGAATCTAATATTTTTTTTCCAAAAAAATCTAATCTTATTTTCAAACAAATCTAATCTATTTTTCAAACGAATCTAATCTTTTTTTTTTCAAATGAATCGAATCCCTTTTACAAACGAATCGAATCCCTTTTTCAAACGAATCTAATCTTTTTTTTCAAACGAATCTAATCTTTTTTTTTCAAACGAATCTAATCTTTTTTTTTTCAAACGAATCTAATCTTTTTTTTAAACGAATCTAATCTTTTTTTAAACGAATCGAGTCTTTTTTTTCAAACGAATCTAGTCTTTTTTTTTTCCAAACGAATTTAATCTTTTTTTCAAACAAATATCGCCTAATAATTCTTTTATCACCAAGTTTATGTTTTTTTATACATGCTAGGGTCTTATTTACTATCCTACCTGGTTTCATGCCAAACCAACTTCGTATACCCGCCCTTTTCACAAACCCAACACTACTCGTTTTACACGAATCGAACCAACTAACCCATTTACCCCCAATTTCATTTCTTTATCAATAGTCGTGACCCGATCTATCATTTTATCGATTTTCATGGCAATATGACATCAAATACGCAACGGTTTTAACTAAAACATACATTTTTCCGGTTTTGGTCCGATTTCGGCTCGATTCCGATTCAAGCTGGGCTTAAGCTAGGATCTTGGTATGCTTCATAATTGTTTGACGGATATTGAATCATCGAAAACATCTTGTTTTGTCTCGGATCTGGATCCAAATGGAAGGAGTGTGTTTGTGTGTGTGTATGGAGGCTGGAAGATGAAAAAGAGTTTTAGGGTTTTAAGGAGGTTTATATTGCTTATATAGGACAAGCCCATGGACCTTAAGGCCCATAACCCATTCTCCTAATCCATCTTTTAATTTTTTATTTTCCAAGACCACACTTCACTTATTATTATTCATAAACATAGTTCTAAATACCATAATAAATTAAAACTTTTCGCAGAATAATTAAAAGGTCAACTATTTCTTACAAACCAAGAGTACTTGTCTTAAAACATTACAACTTGTCTTAACATAAAAGTAAAGCATCATGTCTTCCTTATCTAAATGCCAGCCACTCAGTCCATACCATGTGCCATCATCAAGCCAACTCCTTTAACCTATTCACTTGCGTGCATACTAAAAGTCAGCTACGCTGAGTGAGTTCTAGTTAATCAGACAACATATATTACGTTCACATACCACATACTTAACCCGCCTTATTTTTTGGTACATACACAAGTACGCATATACATGCTTACTTTCATACTTTCATTTTTTCATATCTTCACATACATACTTATACATTTTAAAGAGCCTTTCACCCTATAACCTCACCGATATTAATAGGGTGTGGTCCCTAACATCACTGATAATATAAGGGTATGGTCCATATCATCACATATATTATAAGGGTATGGTCACTATCATCACATATATTATAAAGGTTTGGTCCATATCATCACATATATTATAAGGGTCTGGTCCCTATCATCACATATATTATGATGGTCTGGTCCCTACATTTCATACGAACGTACCACCATACATTCATACATACCTTTCTTCATATTATCTATCGTATCTTTATATACATACTTTTAACCTTTTCTATATTATTCAAACATCATCCTTAAGACATCCATATAGCATACACTTACCACTTAAGATAAGTGTATTAACTAATCACATCGAGTACGCACACAACCCCGAAAACATAATATGGAAATGTGGCTAGAAACTCACCTGGATCCTATTACGTTCAGAGCTAACAGTATTCCCATTCCTTAGTTGTGTACGACTAACTCTATATCATGTATAAGTATAAATTAACTATCCTTTTATTTAAACAATACTGCCCTAGTTAGTGAACTAGGTTGACTTAGCTAACTGGTCTATTGTTTAGAATTGGGTCGCATTCGTATGCTAACGAATCGCATCCCGTGGCTACGTACGAGTCGCATCTCATTTTCTAAACTCATATAATTTCATTTTCAAATGAGTCTAATCTTATTTATCGAATCCCATTTCAAACGAATCGAATCACATTTCATACGAATCTAATTTTTTTTTCAAACGAATCTAATCATTTTTTCAAACGAAACTATTTTTATTTTCAAACGAATCTAATCTTTTTTTTATACGAATCCATGTTTTTTCCCAGATAAATCGAATCCCTTTTTCAAATAAATCGAATCCTCTTTTCAAACGAATCTAATCTTTTTTCCAGACGAATCTAATCTTTTTTGTTTCCAAACAAATCTAATCTTTTTTTCAAACAAATCTAATCTATTTTTCAAGCGAATCTAATCTTTTTTTTCAAACGAATCGAATCCCTATTACAAACGGATCTAATTTTTTTTTTCAAACGAGTCAAATCTCTTTTTCAAACGAATCTAATATTCTTTTTCAAACGAAACTAATATTTTTTTCAAACGAATCTAATATATTTTTCAAACGAATCTAATCTTTTTTTTAACGAATTGAATCTTTTTTTCAAACGAATCTAATCTTTTTTTTTTTTCAAACGAATTTAATCTTTTTTTCGAACAAATATCGCCTAATAATTCTTTTATCACCAAGTTTATGTTTTTTTATAGATGCTAGGGTCTTATTTACTATCTTACCTGGTTTCATGCAAACCGACTTCGTATACCCGTCCTTTTCACAAACCCAACACTACTTGTTTTACCCGAATCGAACCAACTAACCCATTTACCCCTATTTCATTTCTTTAGTCGTGACCTGATCTATCATTTTATCGATTTTCATGGCAATATGACATAAAATACGTAACGGTTTTAACTAAAACATACATTTTTATGGGTTTGGTCCGATTTCAGCTCGATTCCGATTCAAGCTAGGCTTAAGCTAGGATCTTGGTATGCTTCATAATTGTTTGATGGATATTGAATCACCAAAAACACCTTGTTTTGTCTCGGATCTGGATCCAAATGGAAGGACTATTTTGTGTGTGTGTTATGGAGGCTGGAAGATGAAAATGAGTTTTAGGGCTTTAAGGAGGTTTATGGTGCTTATATAGGACAAGACCATGATCCTTAAGGCCCATAACCCATTCTCCTAATCCATCTTTTATTTTTTTATTTTTCAAGACCACACTTCACTTATTAGGGTGGGGTTAGAATAAGAAGTGAGTTATTTGTAAGAAGTGTGAGAAGTAATATCGGCCGTTGGATGTGATCATTAGATGGTGGATATTGTTAGTGTGTTTTTTGTACGGTGTGTTTTATTTTGTTAGTTCGGTGTGTTTTTTGTTCGGTGTGTTTTATTTTTTTAAGGGTAAAAAACACTTCTTACACTTCTTAGGATAGTTTTACTTCTTATTTTAACCTTGCTCTCACTTATTATTATTCAACATAATTAAATAATAACACACAACTAGATAAATAAAACTCTATTTATTATTCGAAAAGTAGGATGTTACAAATTCTTTTTAAGAATGCATTTTTTTGTAAACATGCAATTTTAACGGCAAAAGAATTACTTACTAACATTTTGAACAACAATTTATTTTAAACGCGTTAATACACTATATTGTATTTAAATTTATTCTGTTATTAATTAAAATAAGGTAAATAAAAATTAATTTGTTATTAACTAAAAATTAGGCACTTGTAACCGAACAATTTAAATGATTTTTAATCTGTTTATTATGAACTACATTTTATCTTTTTGATAATATATTTTTAATAATATTGAATATATATATGTTTACACAAATTTGTATTATTTTTTTTTTGAAATGATACGAAACCAATTAAAAGACATGTTTTAATTAAAAAAGTGTGTTCGAATCAAGTTATGTTTTAATTAAGATGTACATTTGAATTAGTTTATGTTAACTACTGCCGCAAATATATTTCTCCATAAATTATTTACTTATTTCTGGTTTACTTAATTTATATTGTTTCCATACTTAGCAATAAAATTCATAAATTTAGATGTAGTCCATATAAAACACTAGTTTTTTTGGTTTTTAAGTGAGATCATACCAATTATTTTTTATATTTAAATTTGAACTAAACTTTTCATAAACACATTATGCTAAATAGAATCAACAAGACCAAAATTATTTCGACTCATAGATTGGTTCTAAAAGTCGGTGTGCCAATAATGCTAATAAGGAATATTGATGAGAAGAAAAGTTTGTGTAACGGAACTAGATTTCGAGGTAGGCATTTTTTGAGATAAAAGTTATTTAAAGTACTAATATTGGTTATCGCACTTATATACCTCATAGTGGTCTAACCCATTCAGCTAATAAACTTCCATTTAAATTGAAGAGAATGTAGTTTCCAATTGTAGTTTGTTTTGCAATGACCATTAACAAAAGTCAAAGTCAGTCTCTAACAAGAGTTGACATATAACTTAGAGACCCGGTGCTTATACATAAACAATTTTATGTAGCTTTATCAAGAGTAAAGAGTAGAGACACTGTTAAAATTCTTATATTAGACAAGGAATGCAAAGTTACAATAAAACAAGAAACATGGTCTAAAAGGAAGTCTTTAGTAGTTTATGAATTTTACATTTTCAACTTATGATTATATTTCCAAATATTGTAATTTAAATGTTATTTGGATCTAGCTTTATATTTCACAACCATCTATTCTCGTAACTACAATATTTACAACTTAAAGTATGTTGTCGTCTCGAATAACATATAACAACTTATGTTGTATTTTCAAATTACATGTGTTTTTTTCAAAAATTTCAATATTTCCATATGTGTCATACACGGGTCAATAACATAGTATATATATATGTTTAATTGACGTTTTTTATATTCATAGGTCAATAACATAGTATAAAAATAAATCATGAAATCATGTATTTGTAGGGAAAAAAGCAATCATGTCACCCCGATGTTTTAGGAATATAAGATGAAGCTAATTTATAGATTTTAGGTTTCTCAAAGTTGAAACTTTTTTTTTTATTGTTGGTGTGGTTGGTGATGGTGTGGTTAGTGGATTGTGGTGTTACTGTGTTAGTGGTGGGATGATGATAAGGTTTATAGCATTCTTCAACTTAATGTATGAAGATGAGGTTAGTGATTTAGGTGGGTGAAGCCTTGAATGGTACGAACTAAAATCGATATTTGGTTAATATATTTTAAATTTTTCAGGAAAGGACGAATTAGATTGAGACACCATATTGAAAATTGAAAATAATTTATTATATCAAAAAGTAATAATATAATTTTAATAAAGCTTTTGTATCAGTTATTATTATTATTATTATTATTATTATTATTATTATTATTATTATTATATTTGTTCCCACACACTTTAATGCATATTTTTATTACCCCTTGCAAAACATGAGCCTTGTAATTAATCTGAACCAGATTTCTTTGATCGATGACAACGGTTGATTTAGTTTATTTTATCTGATTTTATTTGTATTTTTTATTCCACTGTTGCACATGTCAGATATATATTCTTAATTCATTTGTATTTTCTACTTCTATTCCATCGTGTAATCCCACGTTATTTACCTTGACAAAACAAATCTAATATGTTGGTTTGGAATATTCTATTAAAAATCGTTTTATAAAACATGGATATTAGTTTTTAATACTTTTAACTTTCAAATGCTGAATGATAGCATTCTCAACTTTTGATTTGTTATTCACCACTCCCAACTTTTATCCTATTTGTTTCTGGCACTCCCGAACTTAACGAATCCTATCTCTGTTAGTTTTCTTAATGACGTAAAATTAATTATTAACGAAAAGTAGGCTGTGGGTCCCACGCTATCTTCTTTCTTCAACATAATACTTTAACAACCTCCATTTCCGGAAGCCTCGTTTTTCCGGAAAATATGGTTTTTTAGTGACCTCGTTTTTCTGACAATCGAGATAGTGTAGAGGTGTAGAAGGATGATGGAGATCATGCAGATTGTGCACAGGTGGAGAGACGATGAAGATGGTGCTCGCTGGAAACATGCAACTTGTTTTTCCGGTGAGCAGATGATTCCGGAAGGTGGTTGGGTGCGACATTGGTGGTGGGGAAGAGTGGCGGTGGGCGGTGAAATGATGGATATGGTGCTCGCCGAAACATGCAACTCGTCTTTTCGGTGAGCAAAGGATTCTGACGACACTAATGGTGGCAGTGGGTGGAGATTGGTGGCAGTGGGTGGAGATTGTGGTCGCTTTGGGGGTGGACAGTGGAATGGTAGCGAGTTTTTGAGATCTAGGGTTTTGAATTTATGAAGGTGGGTGAAGATGTAATATGTTAAAAAAGAACGTGGGACCCACAACCTACTTTTTATTAATAAGAATTTCCACGTCATCGAGTAAACTAACAGCGTTAAGGTTCATTAAGTTTGGATGTGCCAGAAACAATAAGGGTGAAAGTTAGGAGTAGTTGATAACAAATTGAAAATTGGGAATGTTATCATCCACGCGAGTGAAAATTATGAGTATTAAAAACCAATATCCCTATACAATATAGTCAAACATGCACATGACATGACTACACGAAGGAAAATGACACATATTCATAAAACATATTTCATTTTAATCTTACACCTCAGATCGGATATAAACTAAGAAAAGGCTATAGATTTCATCTTTATCGTTAAGGAATTTTTATTACACTACTCATCATTGAGATTTTGTCACAAAATTATCCGGACCCTAATTCGTTGAGACTAGTCTTTCAGTCGTTCGGTCGCGTGTTTTGTTATTAAAAAATATTAGAAACTCAATAAAAAGGGGCGTCTTGTTCGGTAGACCGACGTTCAGTCAGTCGTTGGAAATAAGCAACAGTCCAACACAAATTTCTTTTATTATTATTATTACTTTTATTTTGATTCATCTGTAAAACTCTTGCTACATCATCATTTGCAACATCTAATCCTAAAAAATCCACATATGGTTTATTGGAATTGGTTTGCTGTAAATCTCTTTCTCCCAAACTCTTGAACGGCACAAGCTTCTCACTTCATAATCTGGTGAGAATTTGTTTGCAGTTGATCGAGTGGTGGTTGAGGCGGCAGTTTTTCACGAGGTGGGGGCAGAGAAGTAGTGGTTTGATGGTGTTTGTATTTGTTGGGTTTTAGGTTGAAGAGGTTGAAAAGGTTTGATACTTTGATTCCAACAACCAACGTCGGCATGGTGATAAACATTGTTTCTATGTTTTTGGTTTGTTTTTAATATAATAAACATTTATCATAAACTATTTTTATTTAATATTGGTTGGGTTGTGAATGAGAGTGAAAAAATTAGGTTTAGTTGGTTGTGTATGTGAAATAGAGAAATTAGTTTTTTTTAATAAAAAGTTGGGTTGAGTTGGGTTGTGAATGAGAGTAGCCTGATTGAAGTGAAGCACTGAACAAGACTAATAATGCCACCTGTGCTTTACACATAAGGTTCACCTCTTTCACATGTAATCTCCTCACATTTTTAGTTTTTTTCTTTCGGAAAACCCTAAAGTTTCAATTTAATAAATTGAGTTCCTCGGTATCTCGCTTTAACTTTTTTCTCACAAAATGTCCCCACAACACGAGTGGAGGCCACGGTGTTAGACGGGCAGGCGACATTGTTTCAATCCAATTATAATGAATCACGTGAAGGTTAATCTTGATTAGTAATAAAATTAAGGGTTTATTTAGTTATGATTTAATTTTAGTTATTTGAATTATAATAGGTTTAGTAAATGTTTCGTTTTGAAGAGAACATTTAGTAATTGGCTTGGAGAACAAATTTGGTGAGACTATAAATAGTTGTGTATATTATTGTTTATTTTGTGTCATGGAGTCTCTTCTCCTTGTAAGTTTGGTATGCTCGTGTAGTTTGTTTGATTATATGAAAAGAGTCAATGGTTGTCACCTCATGTATCGTGTTCGTTTGATCTAATTGTTTAATCCGTCTGGCCAACAATAGGTATAAGAGCCGAGGCTCGTTGAACACACGGTGTTCAAGAACGCATTAATAATAGAAACACAAACGAACACAAGATATTTAGGGTAAACCTCTCAAAAATATTATTATAATCAATAAACTAGCTCAAAAATTGAATATAATAATCCCTCTCATAATATAATAAGCGTAATCATGGCTATGTATTTATAGGGTGACCCAACTTGACGAACAAGTAATTACAAAATATAAAGCCCAGTTGGAACCCCATAAACCCATTACAACATTAATGAATCCCATGGGCCCAATAGGTCCAACCCGGTCACCTACACGTGACCAGCCTATTATGATGGAAATTACCAACAATCATCCCCTAATTTCCGACTCGAAACTAGGAGATCTTCAAAGCCGAGCAATCTTCTCATTTAATCAAAGTTGATTCTCGCAAGTGCTTTGGTAAGAATGTCAGCTCGCTGTTCCTTGCCACTAATGTGCTCCACCGCTAACACTGTCGACTTTACATCCAAATGATGTAATTTCCATCCTTTAGTAGCTGCAATGGCAATGAGCGTACAAACAGTTTCAAGTCTCGCCACAGGAGCAAATACCTCGTCAAAATCGACTCCGGGTTGTTGCACGTAACCCTTTGCCACGAGTCTTGCTTTATGTTTATTAATCGAACTGTCCGCATTTCTTTTCACCTTGAAAACCCGCTACAATCCGATAGCTTTAGCTCCTCTTGGTAACTTGGTCAACTTCCATGTGTTGTTTCATTTAATGGAAATGGGTTTGTAAACAAAAATAACATGGAAAAATATTCAACAAACTGTGAAAATGTCGATGATGCGTAACTGGATGTTATGAACATTCGAATGAATCTTTGTAGAGAACAATTGGTGATACCATATAAGAAACCAGAGAGAAATATGGAGGAGAGAAAACTATTCATTCATTAGAATTATTATAATAACAATACAAATGCCATACACACACACACACACACACATGCATATACAAATAAGCCCTCAAAGGAACCTGAAAATTGGTGTGACTCTCCAGAGGCACGATCTTGAGTTGAGGAATCAAAAAGCGTCCATGCAGACCATCGAAAATCGAGTTGGACAGATTTCTCAGCTCCTCTCTGGGAGACATCGGGATAGCCTTCCTAGTATCACCGAAATGAATCCAATTGATAAGGCTAAGGCTAAGGCTATTACCCTGAGGAGTGCCAGAACTACCATTCCTGTTGATGCATCGGTTTTCACACCAAAACCGATTGCTGATGAGATCAAGACTGAGAATCCTGGTGAGGTGCAGTCAATGCTAGACCCAGCAAGTACCGCACAACCTAGTGAGCTAGTCAGGACTTATGTTCCTCCCATTCCATATCCAGGCCGTTTGAAGAAACCGAAGATGGAAGCGTAGTACGGGAAATTCTTAGAGCTTTTTAAGTAGTTACACATTAATCTTCCGTTCCTTGATGCTTTGAAAGAAATGTCGAAGTATGCTAAGTTCTTGAAAGAGGTCCTCTCGAATAGGAAGAAGTTGGAGCTTTCTTGTGTCACTTTGAATGAGGAATGCTCCACAGTCCTTCAGAATAAACTGCCCAAAAAAATGACTGATCCGGGTAGTTTCACCATTCCTTGTTTGATCGGTAGTTTGTCGGTTAGTAATGCTTTAGCCGACCTAGGTGCTAGTATAAACTTGATGCGCTATTCTGTTTTTCCAAACTAGACCTATGTGAGCCTAAGCCTACTCGCATAAGCATCCAGCTTGCCGATCGTCCTGTGAAATATCCTTGCGGAATAGTTGAGAATATGCTTGTCAAAAATTGATAAATTCGTGTTTCCTGTCAATTTGTGATCTTAGACATGGATGAGGATAAAAATGTACCACTTCTCCTAGGTTGTCCCTTCCTAGCCACTAATAGAGATCTCATTGATGTATGCACCAACAGACTCACTCTTAGAGTTGGAGACGAGGAGGACCTTCTATATTGGGATATCCATGAAACATCCACTCCTAGAGTTGGAGACACGGAGGACCTTCGATCATGATGACGTACTCTACATTGATCCTATTGATTCTTGTGTGTGTTAACACCTTCAAGACACGTGTGAGGAGAGTTCTTTAAATACTCATTTGGTTAGTAGAGAGGGTTCACCTTGTCTTGATTAGTTTATTAGCGGTGCGTTTGGATGCCAACACTGATGCCAGGTTACAGCTCATGGAGCGGGGATGCTGGAGATGCAACATGGGATGCTACATATGCAACAAGGGATGCTGCAGATGCAGCATCAGATTAGTTGGGTCGTCGGTTACCTCGTCGCTGTTCAGCGTGGTGTTAGGTATGAGGTACCACCCCACCTAGTTTTGACCACGAGGAAAACATGTCAGGCGTTAGACGCGGACGAGGCGACGATGTGGACGACACCGGTCAGGGATCGGGTGTCAGACGCAGAGCTGATGACCACGTCGATGTTCGTGATGCGACGTTTACTGCCCCCGATGACGATACTGACGACACCCCCGTTTTTATAGTTTGTATATTTTGTTTTATTTTGTAAAAACTAGATGTTTTGTATATAATACATTTTTTAGTTTGGTATATATACATGTTTATTGAACGAACTACTAAAAATCGAGTTGATTGTTAATAACAACTATTTATTAGTAATAAATCAAAAAACAAAGAAAAACACAACTTTTTTAAAAAAGTGTATTTTATAAAAATATAAAAAAAAATAAAAAGAAAAGGAAAAAAAGAAAAAAGATTAACATAATAAGACAAAAAGATGGTGGGATTTTGCATAAAAATCCACCAATACGTCGCGTATAGCGCTATACGCGGCGTATACGTAAAGTTAAATTTCTTTGCTTATTATTATTATTATTATTATTATTAATATTACTATTATTACTACTATTATCATTATTAAACATATAACACTTAGTAATGTAATTGATTTTAATTATTGGTTTTTTATTATTATAATTAACATACATATATATATACAAAATTATCTGGTTATTTCACTACTATTACATGTGAAGAATATGGAGTGAGCCCCACTAATACCTATGAAGAACATGTACGACTTATAAAATCCGCGAAAAATGTAGAAAGTAGAATTGTGGAATGTAAGAAAGAATGTAAGTGCAGGTTTTGTATGAATAGTATCCTCGGATATGAACGTGTGTGTTTGAATGTGTAAGAATACCTTGTGACTTGTTAAACTAGAACTCATTTACTCGCAGGCAAATAGATTAAAGAACCTAGCTAAGTGGCAGAAAAATAAAGAAGCGAGCATATGAAGAAAGAAGTTGTTTTGATATTTTATGATGTTTGAACTTAAAATACATGTTTGAATTATTGTTCTGACTAAGAATATGTAATAGATGATTGAAGTTTTTATTATTACGCGAAAGTTTTAATTACTCAGATTTTAGAACTGTGTTAATGAGTAAATCCAACGACAAAGTAGGGCGCCCACGTCCGGAGCCTTACAAGTTGGTATCAGAGTATAAATTTGAGAGAAATAAGCATTCTTCATGCCTAGACTCAAATAAAGAATGGGAATAAAAGAAGAAAAGAAATAAAGATGTCAGTTCAAGAAAGTCATGTGTCGCTCCAGCAAGCTCGAGAATGGTAGATTACAAGATTAACTTTATGTGCAGAATGTAAGAATATTAGCTTAATTGCTCACTATAAGAATTGTAAGAATGTTAGCTTAATTGCTCGAGATAAATATAAATGATTAATAATGATTATGTGAAATTTCTTGTATGACTGTTTATATGTGATAGAACCTAGTACAAGTTAAAGTCATAATGGGAAGTACATAGGACATGATTAGTAATATATAAAGTTAATAACAATTGGCCACTGTCATTAACTAATTACCTTACAAATCATGTGTCAAATAATTCCTAGAGTGACAACCTTTGTCTTTCTTTAGAGTAGAGATATGATGACTGCTACCAAGGGATGAGTAGGTTGTACTGGATGCTGTGGTAGGACACATGCCAACCATATACCTTTTGAAGAAATGCGTGACAACATGATAATCGAAAGTAGTTGGACTCAATTGTAGAAACTAATGAAGGATGATCCCCATTGAAGCTTGTGGTCAGAGATGCTATTACTTAAGGAGTTGTTTTCTTTTTCTGCACTGCAATGCCAGCAACGCTCGTTGAAGCAATACATGTTACCCATACGGGAACCCAAGTGGAAGAAACATGGAGGAAATGTGATAAGTGTGCCGTACGAAGTCATAACTAGTGGGATAATTAGCAAGCTAACAACATTTGAATCTACTAGGGGACTTGTTGAGATTGAAGAAGCAAAGATGAATGAGGAAAACTAAGAGTTGTTGGTAGTTAAAAGTACAGTTGCAGATGACACTAAACCACAAAAGGAGTGGGCAGGAAATGAGGAGGTTGTCGTGTGGATTATTTGTGACAAAGGACACTCGAGAGAGTGTAGTTGTGTGTTTTAGACTTTCATGGTAAGGACTACTAACGATACTTGTCAAAGTTATGAGGATGGTTAAGAACTGCAAGATAGAATTAGAGGGACATGAGTTCCCTGCTACTCTTTTAGGAGGATTCGATGTAGTTTTGGGAGTGGATTGCCTATTTGAGTTTGAAGCTCAGATAGTGTGTAGAAGTAAGCTGATAAGATTGAAATCTTTAGAAGGAAGCACAATGACGGTTTATGGTGATAAAGAAAGTTTTTGGCTTAATGTCATTTCGATGATAAAAGCCAAGGGTTTTCTAAGACGAGGGAGTAGTCCTTACCTGGTGTATGTTGTGAAAGCTATGACCGTGGCAAACGAAGTAAAAGATGTCCCCGTGGTGTGTGACTATCTAGAAGTGTTCCCTGAAGACCTTCCAAGAGTACCACCGGAGCAGGAGGTAGAATTTCAGATAGAGTTAGTATCAGGAGCACAACTTGTTGCGAAAGCACCTTACTGTCCGGCGTTGTCCGAGATGAAAGTGTTAATGTTCCAACTACAAGAAATCCTCGACAAAGGTTTCATTCGGCCGAGTGTTTCCTCGTGGGGTGCACTAATGTTGCTCGTGAAGAAGAATACGTAAGTATCAGAATGTGTATAGATTATTGCGGGTTGAAAAGGCTTATGGTGAAGAATATATATCTGTTTCCACGGATTGACGATCTTTTGATCAATTACAAGGTACTAGTTTCTCCTGTATAGATCTCCGATTTGGCTATCATCAGTTAAAAGTGAAAGAGGCATACATCCCTAAGACAGTGTTTCAGACGCGATATGGAGACTACGAGTTTCTCATGATGTCGTTTGGATTGACGAATTCTCCAGCAACATTTATGGATATGATGAATAGAGTACGTCATATGGTGTTGGACAAATCTGTCATTGTCTTTATTGGTGATATTTTGATCTATTCAAAGAGTGAGTTTGACCATGTGGAACACTTGAGAGAACTGTTGGAGACACTGAAGAAAGAGAAACTATATGCTAAGATTTCAAAGTGTACAATCTGTAAATATCATTAGAGTTTGAAGTGTTTCTTTGAGAAGAAAGAACTGAATATGAAACAAAGAATATGGTTAGTTCTGATCAAGGATTATGACTGTAAAATCAAGTATTATCCTAGTAAGGCCAATGTGGCCACTAACTTCCTAAGCCGTATTGGTGAAGAAGTTATTCCCACGATTAAGTGATGTAAAGTAATTATTACTTTGGATTTCATGAGTGAGATCTGTGATGCTTTGTTAGAGGTTCTAAAGGATGAGAGCATGAAAAAGAAGGAACCAATCTTCAGTTTACACCAAGATTTGGAGGATAATACTTATGATGTAAAAATCAGCTTTGGTCGTATGTGGATTCCACGTTATGGAGATCTTCGAGGCCGAATCCTAGATGAAGCTCACAAGCCCGGATACTCGATTCATCCGGGGTACAACAAGATGTATCAAGACATGAATAAAGACTATTGGTGGCCAAGTATGAAGAACTAGGTTGTAGAATATGTTGGTAAGTGTTTGACTTGTTTGCAAGTCAAAGCAGTTAATCATAAACCGTATGGAAAGATTCAGACGTTAGAGATACCATAATGAAAATGGGAGCACATCACTATGGATTTCATAACTAAGCTGACCCACACAGCTAAACATCATGATACCATCTGGGTGACTGTGGATCGTTTAACAAAGAGTGCTCACTTTCGTCCTATATGAGAAGCTACCTTGTCAAAACTGTTAGCCAAAATGCTCATTAGCTAGATCGTGGCAAACACAGAGTGTCGCTTTCAATCGTGTATAATAGAGAGAGTCACTTTGCTTCGAGGTTGTGGAAGAAGTTTTGTGATGCTTTGGGAATGAGACTAAACATCAATACGGCGTATCACCCTCAAACAGATGGTTAGTTTGAAAGGACTATCCAAACCCTTGAGTATTTGCTACGTGCTTGTGTATTAGATTTTGCTGGTAGTTGGGATGATCAATTGCCTCTGGCAGAGTTTTCATACAACAATAGATATCATTCAAGTATTTGTATGTTGCCGTTTGAGATGTTATACGATAGACTATATAGAACTCCCATTGTTGGGGGAGAGATTGGCCAGAAAGATCTTGGAAGCTTAGAAGTTGTGCAAGAAACCTCTTCAAGGTTTGATCAGATCAAAGCAAGAATGAAAGTTGCTCAAGACTGACAAAAGTCTTATGCTGATAAGTATGACGACTGACTGAGTTTAACGTTGGTGACAACATAATGCTCAAAGTCTCGCCTTGGAACAGAATAATCCGCTTCAGATAGAGAGGAAAGTTGAGTCCGAGATACATTGAACCGTTTAAGATTGTAGATCGTGTGGTTGAGGTTGCTTATAAGATTGAGTTACGAGCAAAATTGGAAGGAATTCACTCTACCTTTCATGTTACTCATTTGAGAAAGTTTCTAGCTGATGACATGTCTCACGTGCCATTGGAAGACATCAAGGTAGACGAGTAGTTCAAATTATGTTGAGCAACCCATTTAGATCGTGGATCGAAAAGTAAAACAACTCCGTCACAAAACTATTTTTTTAGTTAAAGTGATATGTAATCATCGCAGGGATCATATGCCATTTGGGAAGTTGAAGAGGAGATGCGAAAGTTTTACCCGAATATGTTTAGTCCCTAAAACCTCTTTTAAGGAGTGTGGACTTGTAACATCTGACTTTTATTGAAATAATAAATAAAGGGAATCTATCTAAAGTTGTGTGTTATTATTTATTTAGTTTTAATAATAATAAGTTGAGTGGTGGGATTAGGAATTTAAAACATGGATTTAGGGGTGGATATGGGCTTAAGGTCCATGGGTTTAGTGAGGAAACACAAGATTCATCATGATTCACGATACAATAGGATCTAGTCTATGATATGATCAATTAATGAGTAATTAGGGCTTTATGTGTGTTTGTATGTGTTTTGTTGAAAAACGCTATACGAGCCAAGATCTAGCAGCTAACATCGATACATCAATACGATAAACAGGAGATTGATTTTTAAATACTTTTCATTACGTTAATGGTGGAATACATACATTATGGTGGCTACAATATGTTATGGAGAGAATCCGGCATGGTAACGGTATGGAATAACTTAGGGCTCGGATCTCTACTAAATTATGAATAGGAACTGCCTATAAATAGGCCATCAGCTCCAATTCGTTCAGTTGGTCTCATTCGTTATATTGTAGTAACGAATGATACACCATTCGTTATACCTTGATAACGAATGGTAATACCTTAACGAATAAGCCATCATTAGTTATATCTACATAACGAATGAGCTCATAACTTAACGGATAGCCTAGTTAACTAACAAATGGACCCATTCGCTATTCAATCCATAGAGAATGGCCATTTTACATCAAATATACAGACTAGTTTATCTTTAACTTATTTGATAGGCTACAGACACCAAATAATGCACTAACAGACTCCCCCCTTTTCCGTAGCTATCGAATACTTTAACCTCGAATACTTTAACTGCAAATCATCAGTCACACTTCATGCACTAACAGACTCCCCCTTGACTGATGATTCAAGGGATTTGCAGATGGACAAATCTATAAGTCTTTTCAACAAACCAATAACTTGTAGCCTCTCATATTAGATCTCCCACTCAAAGTGAGCAACTATTGGAGATCATCTCGATCATCCACTAGCGTATGATATTGTTCAATCTTTCAACAATCAACAGAAAGTCATCAGTTATCTGTCAGCACCAGTAAAGAAAACATATCATTACGTTTGATCTTGTCACACATCTTCATGAACAACCCGATCATTCAACATCTCTCACTTCGGCTTTCCCTCTCTTGATAACGTTTATCCCAAATAACTCT
>NW_027502843.1:0-19638 GCF_021521415.1 Bidens hawaiensis
ACGTGCAATTAATCAGCTAAATTATTACAGCATTATTCACAAAGTAATTCACATTATAAACAAAATCCTAATCTATAATAGCCACAACTAACATTAAATCAACAGTCAAACTAAGTCAAATCTCACCGGAGCATCCGAAACCGGCAATTAACTTCACAGCTACCGTCATCACCGACATCACCACCACCGGCTTCAGATCTACTAGATTCAGTAACCTAATTCAGCTAAATCACCTGCAAATATCACACACAATGCTCATAAGCATCAAATTAACTGAATCAAAGCTCGTAAATTAGGTATTCCAGATTCTAACCTTCCGTAACTCAATTAGCACCAATAAACACGTGTATGAACAATTAACATCTTATTATCCAAATAATTAACCGAATCAGAGCTTGTAAATTATTATTATAAACAATAAGCACATGATTCATACACACAGACGGTATAGCGTAAGGTTCACTCAGGCGTGGATGTTGAATGAATGAGTGGTGTAATAGTGTTGTTATACGTGTATAAGATTATGGCTAACGTGCGCTATTAACGGAAAGAAGTTGATTTGTAACGGTTAAAGATGTATCGCCGTCAATGGCGTCAGTGTCCAAGTGTAAGAAATTGACGTGTGACGTCAACGTTTATTATTATTATTGATTATTATTTAAGAAGTGTTGTTGAAAGAAAGGAGATGGGAGTTATTGGATAATGTTACGATGTGATACTCGTTGTGACTCATCCCTAGCTACAAAGATAAAGAACTTTTAATCATTTGGTAACATTAACTCACCGGATGTTTAGAGCTACCCTCGATATTCTTCTAGGGATGTGTACGAGTTAAATCTAAGCTTGATTTGGTTTACACAGAGCTCGAGCTCGTTTTATATCGACCTTTATTTTTAAAGTTCGAGTTTGGCTCGGACTCGGCTCGTTTACTATTTATTAATTGACTTTTATATAATGTTAGTTATTTTTATATATTTTTTGCAATTAAAATTTAATACATAACATAATATATATTAGTTAGTTATTTTGCTATTTATTATAAAAGTTATAAAAATTTATAAAAATGATAGGCTCGTTTAGGCTCGCGAGCTGGCTCGAACTCTATAAGTGAAACTCGGACTCGTTTAATAAACGAGTTTACTTTTAGGCTCGAGCTCATTGAAGCTCGGATTGATCAAGCTTTTTCACGAGCTGATCTTAAGTAGCTCGGGAGCAGCTCGGCTTGCTTGCACCCCTATAATATTCAAGAGGGTATTCTTAAGATGAGAGATGTTAGCCGTTCATACGAGTTTTGAAGTCTCAGTCGTGACTCACCCTAGAACAATATTAAGAATGAAACTTACCATTGTGAGAAAACCGGCCAGTTTTCGAATCTGAGACAATAAGATGTCAAGCCATAGCCATCACTTTCATGCCACTCAACTAAAAGACCATAAGACTACGTTTTGCAATTCAAGAAGTAGTGGTGCAACTTGTTGCTCATTTACCTCATGTCTCGATGTAATTGCTATTTTTCAGTTATAGAAATAAATTTTTATTGGAATCTTTAATAATTAAACTTTTTGTTATTTCATCATATGTTATACGGTGTTAAAATGAGATTAACATTTTACCAAATTACTATTTTACTATTAATTATTAAAGAAAAATATGTAGTTTTAACAGCTAGATACTTTTCCTTTTTTTTGTACTTTATTTTCCTTACTTTCTTTTTTTTCCTTTTAATAGTTTCATCAACTAGTTTTTAAAATTTTTATCCCATAAGATGTTTATTTATTACTTTTTCTTTATATAAAAATATAGTAAGAATTATTTTTTTTATTGTATATTAATTCTTAAGCTGGTTTGTTTTGTTTAGTTATTTCATGAAAAATTAAGGACCAAAGGTACAAGTTAATATATATCCAAAAATTGAAGAATGTAATTCATTTTTGTATTTTATAATTCACTGCTTTTTAATCTTTAGTATTGCGAACATCCTTTTTGTAACGACTGATACAACTAAAAATGTCAATACATGACATTTTATAATAAAAAACGGTAAATAGCAACATTTTCACGGTTTATAAAAGATGATCAAATCGCGTTATAACAAAATAAAGTCACATTATACTTCTATGATAGTTTATTGCATTACATAATTTTATGTAATGTGTCAAAAGTAAAGTTGAAAATTTCTCAAAAGAAGGATGGATAGATAGATAAATATTAGCATGTATCTTTCCAACATATCATGAATTTAAATACGCAACCAAATATTTTTTATTTCAAGTTTGTTAATCGAGTGACTCGGGTTAGTTGGTTTTAGTTCAAGTTCGTACACAAAATCAACCGAGTCAAATCGCTTTGGCTCGAATACTTTTAACAGACTAAAATTTGAAAACTGTAATGTAACATTTTTAACCAAGATTGATTAGCCTTTCAAAATAGTAATGTGAATATATGGTAAACATGGCTAAGTGTATTGAACAAGTATGGTATTGATGGGTTACTTTAAGAAAAGTTAAAAGAGGTTGCATGATGTTGAGTAGACATAAACCTTTTTAGATCCATTAATATATATAAAGAAGATACTCTACTCAACATTACAAAATAAATATTGTGCAATTTTGATTGACATTGAATGTTTTTCTAATACTTATCAATTCAAATGTCTTAAACATTCATTATTATAAGACACAGACCAAAAGATAGACCAGAGATGATTTTGTATACTTGCACATCTATGGAACATTGTCGAGGATAGGACTTCGTAAAAGCGTTGAAATAAGGTTAAGAACTTTTAAGGGGTGAGTACATATTTGTCTTAGCGTGTCTTAGAGACTTGGATTTCTGTACGTGTTTAGTTTATATTTGTCTTAACGTGCCTTTGGGGATTAGGTTTTGGTATATGTTTGGTTTATATTTGTCCTAGCATGACATAGTGGCTTAGGTTTCTATATGTGTTTAGTTTGTAAAGTGTATGGCAATAAAGTAACTACTTATCTCAATGTGTATCAACGTTGAGCAACTTTTGTTGGACGTAATTCCCTCTTGAACACAAGACAATGTCGGGTGTGTCGAGTGGGCCAGTTGTGAGTTATGAAATTTAGCTAATTAATTAATCAATTAAGGTAAATTTATATCAGTTGTATATAATTAAAAAACAAGTGAGTTTTATTTATTATCTTTAACTGTGTCTAAGTCATGGTCTATATAGCCCAATCAAAGTTATGATTATGGTGATGTGTTTGTAATTAGTTTATGTATCTATCTGGTTAATAAGATTGAGAATTATAAATCCCGAATTCGTCTTGTGTGTTTTTCGTTTTAATTGAGTTATATCAATTCATTCAAGTCACACTATCCATTTGCAACAATGGTCTATGGATGCATTTGGTCTCACGAAATTCGGTCAAAATCCATTCTAACTCCTTTTGTTTTTAACCATCGAAAATTAGGCATCAAATCATATCGAGAGAGAAAAAAAAAGTTAATTTCTTTGATAAGTGGCCAATAAAAAATTAAAATTCCTTTCAACATTTGGAAGAATATCGGCTGTCAATATACGAAGCCTACTCTAGAGCTTTAGACGAAAAATTGATTTTATAAAATTTAAAACCAGAAATTACCTGACCAATAATTTTAATATATAAACATAAAATGAGTGAAGTTATTAAACTTGCTTGCGATTCAGCAACGAGCGATTAAAGATTGGTAACCAACACGAACACAAACAAAATACAGGTTTTAAGAAAGTTTCGTTAGTTTCGAAAGAAAACCAATCTTTCAAAATTATAATTTCTACTATCTTCATGTTTATTTTCAACTGACGAATGTTAATTCGTCAGGTAAGGACATGATGCCTAAACGGGAAAATGAATGCAACGAAGAGACAAAAGCGAAGCGAATTAGCTTATTCTTGGAACTTAACGATTCATAGTTCTTACTTGTTTCATGAACTTAAATGTTTATAGATACACCCACCTTCTATTATTCTGTTTTATGGATTTAGGTTTCTATTTTTTATATTCTAGTTTAACCTTTTTAGAATTATATAAAACTATTGTTTTTCTATTTAACACATGACCTTGTCATCTCTGTGACTTTGATTACCCTTAGGGTCCGTTTGGTATGGGGTAATGGAATGGATGTGGTAATGGAATGGACAAAGGAATGGAATGGGTTATTACCATTTCAATGAAATGTTTGGTTACCACATGAGAATGAAATGAAACATTACTTTATATTGTTGGTAGGTAAGAAAAAAATAAATAAAAAAAATTAAAATGATAGTGAGTGGTGGTGGGAGAGGTGGCGGTAACGGTGGAGGTGGTGGCGGCGGTAACAACGGAGGTGGTGGTGGGCAGCGGTGACGGTGGGCGGCGTGTGTGATAGTGGGGCGATAATTGATGGATGCGGCGGGTGGCCGGAGGTGGTGGGTGGCTGGCACTGATGGCGATGGTTTGTGGAGGTGGGTGGTGGCAGCGGTGGACGCCGATGGTGGTGATTGGTGGTACTAGTGGCGGCGGCGGCGGGCAACATGTGTAATAGTGGGGCGATGGTTGATATATGCAGCAGGCGGCTGGCAGTGCTTGGTGGCTGGCACCGATGGCGATGGTTGGTGGAGGTGGGTGGTGGCGGCGGTGGACGACGGTGGACGGCGATGGTGGTGGCTGGTGGTGGTGGTGGGTGTTGATGTTGGGTAATGGTGGTGTTGGGAGGGTGGTGGAGGTGATGTAGGGTGAAGGAGGGAATGGAATGAAAAAAAAACATGGGGTATGGATGGAATGAAATTGGAGTATTTTAGAGGGAATGGAATGGACTAGGTAATGGGTCATTCAATTCCTTTGGTCAACCAAACACACTATTTTCCATTCCCCACAATGGGTCATTTCATTTCGTCCTTCACTCCTGCATACCAAACGCTACCCTAATTCTTTAAATAAGTTATAACCCACAAGATAAGGGCCTATTAATATCTAGCCCACCAACGGTAAGCCCAATAGAGTAATACCTAGTTACCCACTTACCCGATAATTTAAAGGTGCACAAGCTATAACCGGTTAACCGCTTTGTAACTGGTTTATACCCGATTCACTAACCAGTTAGTATCCGGTCCAAAGAAAACCGGGTAGTACCCGATTCTACCCAGCTGTTAGAAACCGGTTTATAGTATTGATCTCTGAAACCGATTAACCGAACCGGTTATTTGCTTTTTTTTTATTATTTCTCAACACCGTTTTTTTTTCCGGTTATACCCTAAACCGGTTATACCGGGTAGGGGGGTTCTTGACTAAAAACCGGGTAATTTGACTTTTGATCACTAACCAATTTTGATAATAACCGGTTTGTGTACCTCTACCTAGTATTACCCGCCCTATAAAAAACTCTTGGTGATAATCGAATCTTTAGCATTGGGCACACCATAATTGGTTTCTCGATACTGATATGTCTTACTCAAAGTTGAAGCAAGAGAATATGATCACCAAGAACATCGCGAATTAGCTAACACTCAAGCTTGTTGTCGGGACTCATATATTAGGTACTATGCACTTGACATAATCAAGTACATAAGCATTAAAAATTGGTAATTTCTTATTAGTAACATTTGAAGGCTATATATATTATCACACTCGTGAAGAATAAAGTTATTGAAACCATTCACAAAGTTATATTGCAGAAAAACACCATCTAATTATTTGAGACATTAGCTTACAACATTAGTAAACGTGTCAAGTTGCTTGTATGCTACTTGAGATATTATCGATAAAAGCTTGAAACGATCCAAACCTTATCGATCATGAGCCTCAAACAAAGCTCGTTTAGTTATCACGCCCAAGCTCAAGCCCTGTATGGGAAGATTGTTTAGTCCGTTGAGCATTAACTAGCCTTACTGTATTTTTACGTTTTAACTAACTCTTCTAGACATCTTTGTATTAATTTCACATTGCACAACCGATCTTGACCCGAGCATTGGCTCATTTAAGGTACTGCACACGAGCTCTAGCCGACATTAGTCTTGTTAAGTTTTCTAAAAATATACAACTAATTAAAAATGTACATATCAAATGGTTTCGGCCTAACGATTACAAATTATTGGATAATATTTTACCTTTTCAAATGATGAAAGATAAAATCCCATATGTGACAAATTTTATAAAAAAAGCCTTTAAAGTGTTTAAAGATATATAAATTAATTAAAAAAATAAAAACGATCTCAAAACTGACTCATGAGTCGATCTCAAGTAAAAAAAAAACTTGAAACATCCCGAGCTTGAGCTCGAGCTCTCGTAAGTAAAGCAAGCCGAACTTAAGCTGAGACTCTCCCCTCATTCTCGGCTAAGCTCGTTTACACCCGGTGTGGTTTTGATAACAGCTTGGGAGTTAGCATTAAACCGTTATATGCCAATAGCCAATAAACCCTTTGTAAAACCTTCACATCGATAGACACCGAAACATGATGATTAACCGCTGCCAGAGGTTGATATCGTTAACCCGAACACCGTCAATACTCAAAACGTTTACAACCGTAACGGAAGTAACCGAACCTGATATTATCTCGCCGCAACATAAACAATCCGCAACGGAAAAGCGGTTATACAGACGGTTATCGGAATTAGGTGCCACCGGCGGTACAGTTGCACAAACACTAAATCAATACATGCGAGAAGGCAATTTCGTTAAGAAGATCGAGTTAGAGAGATGTGTTAGAGAACTCCGGCGGTACGGCAAGTATCAACACGCGCTCGAGGTTTGTTTATTGCTGTTAATCTGTTAATTAGAAAGCTAAATTAGGGCCTATATTCTGTTTATAGCTGCTAGTTTTATCGATTAATTAGCAATTGAGATTTGTTCATGTTGATTATATGTGTTTTTTTAACTGATATGAAGTGAATAGAATATACGTAATGGCTCGTATTCTGTAATGTTACTGCAAACGAGCTGAGCTGCTCGCGAGCTACTTGAGATTGAGATTGGATCGATAAAAAGCTTGAAACGAGTCAAGCTTTTTTCGAGCTCGAGCCTTGTTTTCTATATTAATTAGCAATTGAGATTTGTTCATGTTTATTTTATGTGTTTTTTTTAACTGATATGAAGTGAATAGAAATCTAAATAAGGGATCGTATTTTGTGGTGTTACTGCAAATGAGCTGAGCTGCTCGTGAGCTACTTGAGATCGGATTGATAAAAAGCTTGAAACGAGTCAAGCTTTTATGAGCTTGAGCCTTGCTTTTTAAATTAATTAGCAATTGAGATTTGTTCATGTTTATTTTATGTGTTTTAACTTTTAATTGCTATGACATAATTAGAATCCAAATTTGGGCTCATATAATGTTTATTATTCACAGTGTACGGATTTCTTACTGAAATATGTTAAAACAAGGCTGCAAGCCTGCAACTAAATCACATTCTATTTATTGCTGCTAAGTTCTTTAATTAAATTGTGATGGAGATTTGTTCTTGTTGATTTGATCTGTTTTAGCTGCTTTGAAGTAATTAGAAATCTTAATAGGGCTCGTATTCTGTTTATCCTAGGGGTGCAAACAGCCGAGTTACGTGATATTGGTTTGATAAAAAGTTCGAAACAAGCTGAGCCTGAGCCTAAAAAAAGCTCGTTTAGTTATCAACCCGTAGCTCAAGTCTTGTGTGAGAAGCTCGTTTATGCTCGTAGAGCCTTAACTAGCCTTGTGTATTTTTAAGTTTTACCACTTTTGGGCTTCTATGTATTTATTTTACACTGCACAGTCGAGTTCGAGCTGAGCTTTGGCTCGTTTAAGATACTATACGAGCTCGAGCTGAGCTTAGGCTCGTTTAAAGTTTTTCTAATAATATATAAAAATAATAAAAAATGTATAGAAATTAATTAATAAACAATAAACGAGCCAAGCCCGAGGTTTAAAAACGGCTCACAAGCTGAGATCGACCTGTAGAAAAAGAGCTCGAAACCAGTCGAGCTCTGGCTCGGCTTGGCTCGTTTACACCCGTAGTTTATCCACTGTGTACGGTTTTTTTATTAGTAACAGCTTAAAATAAGCCTGCAGATTTTGTCATATTTTGTTTACAGCTGCAAATTTCTAAACCTAACATGTAAATCAGATTTTGTCAAATACGCAAGCAATTGATTAGCCAAACACTATCTCCAACACCGTTTAATTAGTCAAGCCGGTTATCTGATATCTGATGTCACATTATACAGGTAATGGAATGGATGGATAAACGGGAAATCAACTTTTCAAACACGGATCTTGCTGTGCGCTTGGATCTAATATCAAAGGTGCACGGGGTGTCAGAAGCCGAACGTTTCTTTAATAATCTATCTCCCTCGTTACAGACCAGAAACACATACGGTGCTTTGTTAAACGCTTACTGTAAGTCACAGATGACCGATAAAGCATTCGGTCTTTTCAAACAACTCGAATCAAAAAACTTCACAACTCCATTATCCTTCAACAATATCATGACCTTATACATAGGATTAAACCAGCCCGAGAAAGTCCCTCCTTTAATCGAAGAAATGAAAAAACGAAAAATCCATTTAAGCACGTTTAGTTATAACATATGGATGCAAAGCTTTTCGATGTTGGGAGATATTCCAGGGGTAGAACGGGTATTTGAGGAAATTACACGGGACAAAAAGGAAACTTGTAACTGGACTACTTACAGTAATTTAGCCGGCGCTTATGTTAAAGCGGGCCTCGTTGAAAAAGCTGAGTCAGCACTTAAACTGCTGGAAAACGAGACAAAACATCCGTCACGTGAAGCGTACCATTTTCTCATAACTTTCTACTCTTCACTTAACAATAAAGAACAAGTTCATCGCGTATCCAGTTTATTAAAATCTTCATTTGAAACAACGAGTAACATGAGTTATAGAATTATACTTCAAGCTTTATCGAAGATTAGTGATTTAGACGGATTAAAAACTTGGTTTGAAGAATGGGAGTCAACTTGCAGTTATTACGATACGCGAGTGGCTAATGTCGTTATAAGTTGTTATTTAAGACATAACATGGTTGAAGAAGCCGAGTTAGTGTTTCACGGGTCTGTGAAAAGATCAAGTGGCCCGTTTGTTCAAACGTTGGTGTTATTTATGAAACATTATCTCGCGAGCCATCAAATTGATTTGGCTATGAAATGTTTAGAAACGGCTTCTGCACAAGCTGAAATCGGTAACTGGTATCCGCATAGTGAGAGTATTGATGTGTTTTTGGAGTATTTTGAGAAAGAGAAAGATGTTGCGGGTGCTGAAAAGTTGTTTAAGATTTTACAGAAGTTAAAATGTGTCGATGATAAGGTGTATAGTCACTTGTTGCAAACTTATATTGCTGCTGGTAAAACCGAGCCCGATATGGGTAAGAGGATTGAACAAGATGGGATTGTAGTTACGCCCGAGCTTGGAAATATGCTTAAAAAAGTTTGCACGGTTTAACGGGTTTAACGGGCCGGACGCTATGTGGTTTATTAGGTAAATCACATTAAATCAGCCTTTTGATTTTCACATGTTTATTTAGCATTGATTTTTAGATTTTTCTGAGTAAAATTTGATTTTTAGTTATATGTGTTATAAGGATATATATATATATATTTAGTAATATTATGGGTTTTCTTCATGAAACATAATTTTGGGGAAAATATTAACGACCGACCCCTAATAACCGAATCAATTGAAAAACTAACAATTTGATTATGCTTTATGTATAACCGAGTTTTGTGGTTTGGTTATGACTTTGTAAGCCTGGCAAAGCGGGCGGGTCTGTGACGAATCAAAATGGGTTATGAGCAAAATGTGTCAGGGTCACAACCCATTTTTTGATGAATGGGATCATAATTGTCGGGTTTGGTTATATGTTTATACGAAGGCAAATCAACTGAATCGACGTCTACAATCGATAACTAGACACTGGTAATATGCTTGGTTTCGCTCATAACCGAATTAATATTTTGTGAACATTAAAAGATAGCTAGAAACAAGGTAAGGTCATCCTAACTAAATGATGAACCATTAATTTGTTTGTAACTAGTTAACAAAATCCTATTTGTTCATTTTTCATTTACAAATTAACCCCCCCCCCCCTTCCCCTTGTTTGTATCTACATGTGAGAGGAGAGTAGAGATGATAAAGAGAGATTAAATATGATGCTTAGAGCTCGTATTTTGCTCGTAATCTCCATCTCTTCTCTCATTTTATACATTCCCGTTGACGGTTTAAATATCCTGCCATCTATAGCCCAACCCGATTCCAAAGCAGACGAGGCCAATCGGTTACAGAAAGGAAAAGGTGCACGTGGTTTAGATAAACGTAAAGATGCACCCGAGCCCGCGTTAATCCCGACACCTAGCCCGGTTCCAATTCCATTTTTAGGGCCTGTTCCTAACCCAAACCTTCCATTATCACCAGGGTTGAGCCCAGGACGGGGCCCGACTCCAAGCTCAGGTATGGCCCCTGCTTCATCTCCAGAGCCTATTCCTAACTCTGGCTTGCCATTTTCGCTTGGCTTAAGCCCGGACCTATCTCCATCTCCAGGGCCTGGAGTCGAGCCATCCTTACCTGGACCGGCTCCGGGCCCGTCTCCCCCTGGGTTCATTGATCATGATCTTGCTTTAGCCATTGAGGCCCGAATCAAGCAAAGCCAGAGCGACGCTAAATTAGCCATGGACAAGGCTAAGAAGCTTCTAAAAGACCTGAATATTGCTTCTTCGGAGACGGGCATGTGTTTGAATAAATGTGTTGGTAAGTATGGTGCGAGCCTAAACGAGTTGAACCGGGCCATAAAGGATCTTGGGGTTCGTGATGTAACATTACTTGCCGATGATTTTGGTGCGGTTGAGACCGATATTTCTACGTGTCAGGCGTGTTTTACCGAGAACATTGGGGAGGATTCTCCGTTGAAGGAGTTGGAGGAAGCCACCACGAAGGCGGCTCGCGAATGCTTAAATGTTATGGATTATGCAGCCTAAGTTTGTAGTTTGTTAATAGTTAATGTAGATTATGTGTATGCATCTTTTTATTATTTGGCAGGAATACGCTTTAGTAATAACTAAAGAGCCGGCGTGTCGATGATTGAGTGCTATGTGCCTTATGTCCAAGGCTTGATGCAAAACTACTATAGAGCCGGGGGTCTCACCGGAAGCAACCTCTCTATCCCCATGGGGTAGAGGTAAGGCTGTCTACATCTTACCCTCCTCAGACCCCACCATAGCTTTGCTATTGGTGGGATATACTGAGTACGATGATGATGATGATGACGCTTTAGTAATAACTAAAATGATGTTACAAAATGAACACACCAAATTCAAAATCATATCCCAAGTTATTAAAAACCACAATCCAAATCACACCTTTAGTTAAGTGTTTAAAATTGGGGTTTCATTCACAAAGTTTAGTTTTTACGGTGAAACTGGTTGACATTAGTGTTGTTTAATCGATTATAATGGCTAAAAATTTGGTTTTTGATATTTATAATAAAAAAACCCTATATCACACTATTGAGGTGCCATATATGCGGGAAAGTACCGCTTTGTTATGATGTGCGCTATAGCAACCGCTAGCGGCTCCTCGCTATTAACAACTATGATCACAAAACTTTTAAAAGAATTATGAAAATCAACGACTTGACTATACGACTTGCAAATTGCAATACATAATATTCAGTATATTTAGAAAAAAATGAAACAAAAGGACAAAATTTAACAAAGAACAAGACTTTTTTGGAATTTTTATACATATTAAAAATCGAAATGAGAGGTAACGTGTATAATCTTTTAGTCTTTTGATTACAATTATCATCAACGAGCTACCATTTATGATGTCATAATTATGTATGTTCTTATATTAAAGTTTAATTAAGACTTTTCGTATAACGATTGTGGAAGATGGTTTGCATGTTATATAAAAACATCTAGTCCTAATTAGAGGTGTAAACGAGTTGTGCCAAGCGCGAGCGTGGCTTGTTTTAAGATTTTTTTATGAAGCTTGAGGTTGAGCTCGACCCGTGACTCCGCAAGTCGTTTTTTCAAAGCCAGGTCTCAACTCAATCCATTTATTATTTATTAATTAACTTAGATAAGTTTTTAATTATTTTAAGAAAAGACTTTAAACGAGTCTAAGTTTGACTTGGTTGTGCAATGTGTAATTAAAAAGTAGAACTTCATAAAAGGAAAAACCAAAAAAAAAATACGTAAGGCTTGACAAGCTTAAATGAGCTACCCACAAGCCTCGAGTTTGAAAAATCTTCATTGTTGAAGCTTACGAGTACCTCACAAGTAGTTTGGCTTAGAGGTGCAAAAAAACCCGAACTTGGAACCGGACTCGAAAAAAAACAGGAATCGGTTTTTTTATACCCGAACCCATACCTGACCCTACCTGTAGGGTACGTATAGGGTATGCATTTCGGTACCAAAACCCGTACTGGACCCGATTTGTACCATATAATACCCGAAAATCGGAACCGGTTCCATACCCGGAACCGGTTTTTCCAATACCTGAAACCGGGAGTTTTCAAATACACGATTTATACCCGAAAAATACTTGGAAATTACCCCTAAAAAGTGCATCCCTTAATAAATCCAATCTATACCCGAAAAACCCAAAAATAGTGTTTTTTCAGTACACGGAAATAGGGTATTCAAATACTCGGTTTCAGAATACCCGGTTATATACCCGACCCCGATCCATAGGGTATAGTTTTTAGAGGCAATGCCAATACCTAGTCATGCCCGAACCCGGTTCTATACCTGAAACCGGGGTATTTAAAAAATCCGAATTATGCATCTCTAGTTTGGCTGGTTTGCACCCCTAGGTTAACAACTCAAGAGTCAAGATATTACTTGCATTGTTTATTTGTAAATCGCTAATAATCCATATTCAATAACCACCACAAACAAACTCAGTCAGGCCTAACCCGAACACTCATATCTAGAGGTGCACAAAAAACCCAAACCCGTAACCGGACCCGAAATAAATACCCGGAACTGGTTTTTCTGATACCCGGGTTTTTAATACCCGACCCCGAACCCGAACCCGAACTCGACCCTACCCGTAGGGTACGGATAGGGTATGCATTTTGGCACTAAAACCCGAGCCCGAACCAGACCCGATTTGTACCCGGTAATACCCGAAAACCCGATTTGTACCCGGGTAATACCCGGAACCGAGGTTTTCCAATACCCGAAACCGGGTATTTCAAATACCCGATGTATACCCAAAAAAAATACCTTAAAAATACCCGAATAATACCCCTAAAAAGTGTAAACTTTTAAAAAATCAAATATATATAAAAAATACCAGAAAAAAAACCCGAAAAAACCCGTAAATAGAGTTTTTTCAATACCCGATAATAGGGTATTCAAATACCCGGTTTTAGAATACCCGGTTCTATACCCGACCCGAACCCGATGCATAGGGTATTATTTTTAGAGACAACACCCTACCCAAACCCTACCCGATTATTACCAATACCTGATCATACCCAAACCCGATTCTATACCCGAACCCGAGTATTTAGAAAACCCGATTTGTGCACCTCTACTCACATCACATTTGGGTCTTCAACACCCACACGCAAACCAACCCAAATAATAATAACAATAATAATAATAATAATAATAATAATATCCAACTTCCATTTCCATTTCCATTTCCATTATCTTCTTCCTTCACCTTCACACCTAACTGCTTCACTCCGTCGCACTCGCCGGCGTTAACCGGATAAACCACCGCCGGAACACCACACCGTTTCATATCAATGACTCAATCGTGCGTTCCATCGCTCAGATTCAGTCCTCTTGTATTCTCGTCTACCAAAAACCCTAGCTCTGTTTCCGAATCCAACTTTCTACCTATTCGCTCTAGGTACCGGTTTTATTACTGTTTTATTATTAATTTACTGTAACGATTATTATGCGTTTTTGTTGTTTAATTTCTTTAGAGAGGTTCAATTAGGTTAGACTATAGGGTAGTTTGTTTAGTTAGTTTAACTTAATCTGTTCAGTGATTTTAATTAGTTTAACTTAGTTAATTCAACTAAACTGAACATCACTAAACAAACTATTCACTACACGTACCGGTTTATATTGTTTATTAGTAATTTACTGAAGCGTTTATTCGTTATTGTTGCTTAATTTGTTTAGTTATGTTTGATTAGATTAGACTAGTTTGTTTAGTGATGTTCAGTTGATTTGAGTTATTTTGATTATTGAAATGTTCAATTAGTTTAACAATTAGTTTAACCTAGTTAGTGAAACGGAGATTGAAATGTTCTAGAAGCTTGTGGTGTTTAGTTGAGATTATTAGATACACAGGCAAACTTTTGGATTGAGTTTATTTCAACTATTCGATTATTATATGAGATTCAGAAAGTTTCAGCTGGAAAATTTAATTAATTTGGAATGAATTTGAGATTCAATCAATTTGAGCATTATTGTTTAATTTCTTCAGTGATGTTCAGTTGAGTTGGATTGCTCAGATTAGTTAGTGAAACGAAGATTAAAATATATTTTTTAGAGTTTAGTTGAGCTTGAATAAGATACACAGTTTAACATTTGGAATGAATATATCTCCATTATACGATTTTTATTTGAGATTCGGAAAGTTTCTGATGGAGAATTGAATTAATCTGGAATGAATTTGAGATTCAATCGTGCGAACATTGCTGTTTAATTTGTTCAGTTATGTTCAATTAATATAGACTAATATGTTAAGTGATGTTCAGTTGAGTTGAATTGCTTGGATTAGTTAGTGAAACGGAGATTGAGATGTTCTAGAAGGTTGTAGAACTTAGTTGACCTAATTAAATACACGGTTCAAGTTTTCAATTGAATATGTTTCAACTGTTCGATTATTGTTTTAAGATTCAGAAAATTTTAGCTGGAAAGTACACTAACCTGGAATGAATCTGATTTTTGTAAATAGTGATAGCATTATTGATTGCAGGAATGCTGGTAAGTTCAATTAGTTTAGACTAATTTGTTCGGTGATGTTCTATTGAGTAGAAGTACTCCGATTAGTTAGTGAACCGGAGATTGAAATCCTCTAGAAGCTTGTAGAATTTATTTGAGATTGAATTATACACACAGTTAACTTTTGGATTGAATATTTATTTGATTATTGCTTTATGATTTGGAATGTTTCAGCCGGAAAATTCTATTAACCTGTCATGACGTAGGGCTGTAAACGAACCGAACCGAATAGGTCTTGTTGACTTGTTGTTCATGTTCGTTCTTCAAGTTTTTATCGGACAAGCTAATGGTTCACGAGCACCTAACTGAATGCAATTTTTTTGTTCGTGTTAACAAAACCCAAATGAACACAATGTTTTATTTGATTTGGATAGTCGAGAATGGTCATTGTCGACAGTTCGCTCTGGTTACCAAGTTGTGTTGGTGTGTTCTTTAGCATTTATATCCATATGTTAATTTTACATATAAATTAATCACATAAAACTCATATTTATTATTATTATTTTTATTTTGTAGTTAATAATTTTGCTTGAATCTATATGATCGTAAGATTATGAAAGTCATTAAAATATATTTTAACCTTTTAATGAACTGACATAAACAAACAAACATTAACGGACATAAATGAAGACCTTTCAAGAACACAATTGAACACACATAGCCTCTGTCTGTGTCCGTTCATTTAGTTAATCGAATGAAATTCCCGCCGAACAGTTGAACAACGATTTGCCGAACGTTCGGTTCACTTACAGCCCTAGAAACAGAGATTGAAATCATCTAAAATTTGGCAGAATTTAGTTGAGCTTGAAGTAGACACAGACTCGCACAGTTAAACTGTTGGATTGAACATATTTCCACTATGCGATTATTATTTGGAAAGTTTTAGCTGGAAAATTCGATTAACTTGGCATGAGTCTGAGATTTCAATTGTGTGAGCATTATTGATTGCAGGAATGGTGCTAAATTGAGAAGTAATCAGAAATCTGTTAGGATTTCTTCAGTGAAAGCTGCTTATGCTGGTGATTATTCAACTTCAAAGCAGGGAATATGGTCCATTAGGTAAGGTTATGCTTCATTTTTGTTCTTTAACCTGTTGAATTCTTGTAATTGTCTAATAATTTTTGATAAACAGGGAGGACATACAAGTTCCATCATCACCTTACTTCCCAACATATGCACAAGGTCAAGGGCCACCTCCGATGATGCAAGAACGGTTCCAAAGTGTGATCAGTCAACTTTTTCAATACGTGTGTACCTTCTCTTCGCTTGTGAACTTTGTTTTGTTTTATTATTACTATTATTTATATGCATGTTTGGTTGTGTTATAGAGAATAATTCGTTGTGGTGGTGCGGTTGATGATGACATGGCAAACATTATAGTTGCTCAGCTTCTATATCTTGATGCTGTTGATCCCAACAAGGTTTGATCATATCCACGACTAACAGATTTAAAGTTATTCTTGTGATGACTACTCAATTACTCATTACTGTCACTGTTTTTGATATTATGACAGGATATTGTGATGTATGTCAACTCTCCTGGAGGTTCAGTCACTGCTGGTAATTTGCTCTTATTTAACTTTTGATGCATATATTAATATTTTTATATGTTTATATCTGGTTCTTTTACGATTCTCGAATATGAAGTTTTTTGTTTACTCAATTGTTTTAGGTATGGCCATTTTTGACACCATGAAGCATATCCGCCCTGATGTTTCCACTGTATGTGTCGGACTTGCTGCCAGGTAATCAGTTTATGATTGTGTGCATGAAATCAAAATAACCAAAACCGAACAAAAACTGGCGGTTTGGTTTTATGTTTTTGTAAAAACCGAAAATTTTTGTTCTGTTTTGGTTTTGCATGTAATTATAACCAAAAATTCGAACCAAATTTATGGGTTTTTTAATTATTTTAGGTGTTAAGTAATTTATAAAACTTTAATAAATAGTGTAACTAAAACATTTTAGTCTAAATGAAATAATCAGTAACTAACAAAAGGATTTAGCCCGAAATTCTTTATTTTGGGCTGCTTTTGTTTTCGACCCAAAAATTTTCAAGCTGGTAAAACCGAAACTGAAATAAACGGAAAGCAAATGGTTTTCAAAGACTTCAAATTGAATTTTTGGTTTTTGGTTCAATTTGATTTTGGTTTTACCCATAATATTCTTTATGTTCATCATATCATTACTTATATAACTTCAATTTTATTTTTACCAATAAAAAAAACATGTTTTGACTCATTTATTTTACAGTATGGGTGCTTTTCTGCTTGGTGCCGGCACGAAAGGTATTAACTTACTTTCACTTTAATTACTTCATGATTTCGTTTTCTGAAACATTATGTGTTATCTTAAGTTGTTAACAAAATGTAGGAAAAAGATTCAGCCTTCCAAATTCAAGGATAATGATTCATCAACCTCTTGGTGGGGCCCAAGGTGGACAAACCGATTTAGATATCCAGGTATGCCGTCTTTTGTCCGATTTTAAGTTTTTAACAACTTAACCTAGGACACAAACACAAGATGTTTTGTTAGTTTGTTACTATGTTTAATGGTAACTAATGACAACATTATTATTGTAGGCTAATGAAATGTTGCACCATAAGGCGAATCTGAATGGATATCTGGCATACCACACGGGTCAAAGCCTTGAGCGAATTAACCAAGACACCGACCGCGATTACTTCATGAGCGCAAAAGAAGCCCAAGAATACGGGCTTATAGATGGTGTTATTATGAATCCACTCAAAGCTCTCCAACCGCTTGCAGCTGCCTAGTAAGCGTTAGTAATAATTTTGAACTGTGTAAACCAACCTTTTTATTTGTTGCACTTAAAAAGTGTCACCATAATGTTGTCTTAAGTTGGATTTAGTGCTGAATTATGCAAACCATACGATGAGTATTATTGTTTCGTTGTAGTGTAGTGATTTCTTCATTGCCCGACATTCAATACAAAACCAGTTTTGTGTAGAGAACTACGAAAACACCATAATAAACATTTATACATGTTTTATTGTTTTGAATGTGGTTAATAAGACAGTTTATTAACCGTCTTTTTCTTTCTCTTTCACTCGAACGTGATTATCTTTTATGACATATCACATTGAAAACATTTGTAAGTGTTTATGCGGTTTTCATAGTTCTCAACTTAAAAAATTTGGTTACGCTTGTAATATTCGTGTAAAAAAATGTTAGGGGTCTTGTTTTCAGAATTTAATGAGCCCATAACGTACACACTTCGATTTATTCTTGGTTTGAGCGGTTGCCGGTTATGAGTAATTTTTTTTTAAATTTGTGGTATGCAATCTTGATTCACTATCATGTTTGTTTGCTAGACGGTGCACCGATAGACATACGTAGAGATGTTCAACGAAACCGGTTCCTGGAACTGAACCGGTGGACCCGAACCGGTTCCTACCCGTTTTTTGTAGGAACCCGGACCCTATCTGATTCAACCCGATGATCCGTGACCGGTTCTTGCATTTCTGAGTGGGGGCGGGGTAGGAACCGGAACCGAACCGGAACCGGTTCTGGAACCGAACCATCCGGAATCGGTTCCTAACCGGTTTCTAGCCGTTGGATCGAATATAGCTGTTGGAAATCGTTTTTTTGGCCGTTTTTTTGACCGTTGGGGTCAAAAATAGCCGTTTTTTGGCTCCCCCAAGCACCCCACTACTAGTATAAATAGGTATTTGGTGTCATGGGTTCATCACAACACTCAAAACGCAAACCCGAACGCAAAAAAAATACAAAAAAAACGCTATTACAACGTTTTGAGTTCTCTAATCTCTTGTTTTCTCTTCTTCTATATTCATATTTGTTGTTATGGCTGCCTCACAATCATCGGTTGGTCAAGGTTCCAACGCCGAACCAAGTTTCGTTCGTATTGTACCTCATAATCGTAATCAAGAGATTTGGTGCAATTGGGATTTGGTTGAATTGAGTGACCATTCATTGAAGGCTCGGTGCAAGTTTTGTGGGATTTATTTAAACCCACTTTCGAATTCAAATTTGAAGAAACACATCGAAAAACCGTATTGCAAGGCGTTGAAAAAGAACGTCGATTCGCAACAAACGCAAATGGATAGTGAAGGCGGAATATTTACATATCAAATTGATTGAGTTCAAGATCGTATGGCGAAGTTTGTGATTCAAGAAGCTTTGCCGTTTAGCCACTTCGACAACCCTCGCTTAACCGCCATGATTCGAGATACGCTTCAACCACAATACACTCACGTAAGTCGTCATACTCTTAAACGTTATTGTTTAAAATTGTGGAAGAAGGCCAAAAAGGTACTAATTGCATATTTTGAAAATATAAATACGGGAATAAACTTAACTAGTGATGTTTGGTCGGCTCCACATGGTCTACCCGAATCTTATCTTTGTGTCACCGCTCATTGGGTAGACCCGTCATCGTGGGAAATGATGAAACGCAACTAGAGTACGAGATCCCATGATTAGCCTTATGAACACCGTTCGCAACGTAACGGCTAAAAAACAAAGGGGTAACACCCCTTCAAGCGAACTAGGAAGGTATAGTGCAAATGATTACTCTACCGGTTTATCCGAAGAGGAATATGGCACTTTTGATGTTTTGGCTTGGTGGAAGGTAAAGGAAACCGAGTTTCCGATTCTTGCCACCATGGCCCGTGATTTACTAACCGTCCAAGCTTCTACGGTAGCTTCGGAATCCGCT
>NW_027502844.1:0-42586 GCF_021521415.1 Bidens hawaiensis
TAAGGGCGCTACAGAGTTTGGTTTTCAACAGTTGAAAAGCGGATTCTTGCGCGTCTCCCCAATTGTAGTTAGTACCCTTGTGAGTCAAAGCGGTGAGGGGTTGAGCAATCTTTGAAAATCCCTCGATAAAACGTCGGTATTAACCAGCCAGTCCTAGGAATTGCCGCACCTCAGTCGGAGTCTTAGGTGCTTCCCAGTTTTTGATGGCCTCTACTTTACCGGGATCGACATGGATACCATTCTCGTTGATCACATGTCCTAAAAAGTGAACCTCGCGAAGCCAAAATTCGCATTTCGAGAGTTTAGCGTACAACTGCTCCTTCTTCAACAATTCCAGAATTAATCTCAAGTGTTCTTCGTGGTCAGCCTTGTCCTTGGAGTAGACGAGAATATCATCAATAAACACAATCACAAACTTGTTGAGGTACGCCTTGCATACTCGATTCATGAGATCCATAAATACGGCTGGTGCGTTGGTTAAGCCAAAAGGCATAACCGAAAACTCGTAGTGACCATACCGTGTTCTGAAAGCCGTCTTTGAAATATCTTCCTCGCGCACTCTAAGCTGATGGTAACCAGATCTCAGATCGATCTTCGAGTAGTAACTCGATCCTTGAAGCTGGTCAAACAGATCATCAATTCGAGGTAAGGGATAACGGTTCTTAATCGTCACCATTGTTCAGTTCTCTGTAGTCGATGCACATGCGGAAAGTCCCGTCCTTCTTTCTGACAAATAAGACAGGGGCTCCCCATGGCGATGAGCTAGGTCGGATAAAACCCTTATCCAACAAATCTTGCAACTGAGTGGACAGTTCCTGAAGCTCCGCCGGTGCGAGCAGATACGGGGCTCGTGCTATGGGTGCTGCACCGGGTGTCAACTCTATTTGGAGTTCGACTTGTCGTATAGGAGGGAGTCCAGGCAAATCCTCCGGGAAAACTTCCGGAACATCTCGCACAATCGGTATATCTTCAATTCGCTTCTCCTCCGCGGGTTTCTCAACAATCTGCGCCAAAATTGCCGGATGACCCTTTCGTAGATACTTCTGCGCCTTCATGAGGGTAATGACGCTGGTGGTCATGCCGTTTCTCTCGCCCCGGATCGAAATGATCTCGCCGGAAGGGGTAGTAATGTGGACTATCTTGTCGTGACATATAATCTCCACTCGGTTCTCGGATAACCAGTGCATGCCGACAACGACATCGAAACTTCCAAGCGTAAAAGGAATAAGGTCAATATCAAAAACATGACCTGACAGTTTTAACTTACATCCCGCAAGTACATGAGTCGTTACTATAGTCTTACCGTCAGCTAATTCAACAGGAAACTTAGCATCTAACGGGGTTGGAGTTAGGTCTAAGAGTTGACTAAAGGCTTTCGACACAAAACTCCTATCAGCTCCAGTGTCAAACAATACAGAAGCAAAACAATCGTTCACAGGGAACTTACCAGTCACCACGTACGGATCATTGCGGGCTTCACCCGACCCAATAACAAAAGCTCTTCCTTTACCATTGTTTCCACCACCACTGCCACTTCCATTACTTCCATTGTTCTCGTTCTGTTTCAGCTTGGGGCAATCTTTCCTGAAATGACCCTCCTGACCACATTCGAAACATCCCTTAGTCGTCATAGGTGGTTTAGGAGCACCCTTTGCTGCAAGGTCTCCTCTACATTCCTTTGCCTGGTGATCCATCTTTCCGCATCTCAGACACTTGACACGGTCACACGGGCCAGCATGATGATAGTTGCACCTGTTGCACTTCGGATATTTCCCAGCATATCCGCTCGAACACTGCCCGCCACCGTTGTTATTGTTATTGTGACCCTGATTGTTGAAGCCCCGAGTGAGTTCGGGCTTACGGTAGTGTTGTTGCTGTGGGGGGTTCGAGGATGAGGATCTGGTGTTGTCAAGCTTTCTCTTTCCATTGCTCGGGTTGTTGTTGCTGTTGTTGTCTGTACTCGGGTTGTCACAGGCTTTAGTGGTTGAACCCCTAGGTGGTAGCGCACCTTGGGTCACTGCTTGATCCGTCAGTTTGTGAGCTAACCGGATCGCTTGTTGAATCGTGGCTGGTCTGGAAGACGTCACCATGCCCTGAATTTGAGGTGCTAACCCATCAATAAACATCTCAATTCTTTTACTCGGCGGGTCTACCATCCGTGGACACATCACAGCTAACTCGTGAGAACGGGTGGTGTAGGCTTCGATTTCTGAACCCACCATCTTCAATGACCAAAACTCGGATTCCAACTTTGCAATCTCCTCTCTCGGACAGTACTCTTCTCGCATCATGTTTTTGAACTCCTCCCAGTTCATAGCGTTAACCAGTTCCAATCCAAGGATCTGCACGTTTGAATTCCACCAAGTGAGGGCAGAATCTTCAAGTGTTCCAACAGCAAATTTGACCCTACTGGCAGGTGGACAATTACACATCTCAAACACTGATTCGGCCTTCTCAGCCCAACGCAGGAAGCCTATAGCTCCCTCAGTGCCCTTAAATGTACTGGGCTTGCAGTCAAGGTAGTTCTTGAAGGTGCACGTTCCAATTGGACCTCCAGCTTGGTTCTGGACATGTGCGGCTAGAGCGGCCGCCGCGTGGTCGTTTAGCAGAGTTTGGAGTTCTGTTGCAGTCAAGTTGATGTTACCACGTCCGTTTCCAACGTTTCTTCCTGCCATCTAGGTGTTATCATTCTCAGATGTCATCGTCTGAGGACACCTCTGAGTGTGCCTCCTCCTCAGCCGGTTCTTCCTCCGGTTCCTCTTCGGGTTCCTCCTCGGGATCTTCCTCAGGTTCCTCCTCAGGATCTTCCTCGGGTTCCGCTTCAGGCTTTGCCTCAGGTTCGGCTGCGTTCTGAGCAATTTGCATTTGTAAGACATCGCAACGCTCTAAAGCTATCTCGGTTCGTGTCCTTGCTACTTGGAGTTGTTCTTGCAAGTCTATCATCTCGGCTTGCATCTTTCTCATAATCTTCATCTGTTGATCACTAGCCTCTTGCATCTCCTTCATGGCCGCTGTCATGCGGGAAATTTCCTCCTTAGTTTCGGTTCCATCTTTTAACAGTCCGGAAACGTTCGCTCTCGTATAGCGCATGTAACCCACGTCACGCTCCAAACAAGAAACAACAGCTGCGAGCACTCGCTCCACAGGTTCGGTTATAGGTGTTAGGGTGTTGGGGTAAGCAGGATGGTTCGGGTGGGGTAGCGGGGGAAGTTGTTCACGGTAGACCATACGTCTGATCATATTAGGGTACCAATCCCAGCTAACTTCGTTTTCGTACATGCCTCCGGATAAGCGATACCTCTTCGGTGCAGGAGCTTCGAGTTCCGGGACTACACGTAGGGTGGCGATGAGGTGGGTAACTGCGGCTCCTTCCCATGAGCATGAGTCATCTGATCAGATGATGATGATGATGGTGGCATCGACATCCCTACAGGTAAGCCGTGTATGCGCGCGCGTATGAGTGAAAGAGGTAAAGAGATATGATAACAAAGACTACACAAACTTATGCAGTGCGTATCATAATAACTAATGGGTCGTCGCGGTTATAGTCTAGTATGCATGCAATTTCTAGTTCGCTATAACCAATGGCTCTGATACCTATCTGTCACACCCTCAAAATCCACTAACGGAGTTTTACCGTCAGAGGGTGTGAACTAATAGGATCGGAATCATTAGTCATAATCAAACCATAAAAACGTTTAAATGAAATTAAGTGCGGAAGCGTAAAAACAAAAGACAAAAGTTACGTCACGCAGGACGATTTAAAACCCAAGTAATAAGAGTTAAAAACATGTTTGCATATCAGAATGTTCAAAAACCATGAATGATCCTATACCGCGCGCCCGCCTCGGCTACCTGAGAATAACATACTAAAAGTGTCAACACGAGGTTGGTGAGTTCACAAGTTTATATAAAATAAAGCGTTTAGCCTTTGCGTTTGAACGCTTTGCATTCAACGTTTTGCGTTCAGCGTTTTGCGTTATCAGATAGTGTTATGTCAATTATATATCTATAGGTAGCTAGCCTATAAAACAAGTATTACTAAGTGTTCGACACCGAAGCTTACTGTTTATCATTTGCCTTGCCACCAGGTCTATCCCGACCATGGTATGTGTTTAGCCAAGATTACACCCACTCGACCTCCAGTCGAGTTTAGCGTTGGGTGGGGTTTGTCAAACCCAGTAGTACTACTCAACAATGACTCGCTATTATCCAATACTAAACTGTTCGATGTGAATGAAGGACTTTAGTTATTGCGTTTTCCACTTAGTCTTTACAAGTGATATATAATTTATATTAACAAAATCTTAAATGCGTTTTCGGAGTATGTTATCTCCCCTAGTGAAAAGCGTTTGAAAACAGTTTAAAGGGGTAAGTGAACTCACTGTTTGCGAAGAATTCCCAAAAATAAATCACCATGTGATGCGCGTCACAGAAAACTCTCTCTAGCGTTCTAAAACAACAAAGAGATATTCTAAGTGTCGGAACTATTAACGAGTCTCTAGACCCGGCACGTAGTACCTATGCAAATATCACGTTTCGTGTTTCGTTTGTGAATCGTGTGTGACTTAACAAGTACATTTGTGATACGATACATGTGTGAACAATTATTTACGTGTCATGTATTAATAATGTACATCACTAGCACTATTCCCCACAGGGGCAATTTGGTCAAAACACCACAATTATTTAGCAAGTATTCCCCGCAGGGGCAATTTGGTCAAAACATAACAATTAACTAGCAATTATCATGTTTCATGCAGTTTCACAAAATTCAGCAGCTAGTTTCACCGAGACAGAAATTCTACTTGAAAGATTATACTATACCACCGATCATAGCATCTGAATTAATTCATCAAAAATCATCAAAAAAGCATACATGTATTAGGTTTCCAGAACATATTTTATTTTATTTTTATTCCACATGTGTTTCTCACAATGATCAAAAAATTACAGCAAACTCATAACAGTCAAATTCATGCGCAACAGAATGCTATTTGAAATTCCCGTTAAATGAAAAATCCAACAAATGCAAGACCAATTGGGTTTGGTTATTAACTCAACAAGTTAACTTCCAGAAGTGGAACCAACACATTTGGCCTTGTAGTTCATGAGATATAATATTTACAAAACAACCTAACAGCAGGTCTAAAAACTCAGCTTTGCACAACGTTTTTGTAAAATCATAAAGATTAACTTTTACACGTCCAAAAATTGCAAATTTATATTCTTTAGAAACTAGACTCAACCTAGTTTACTGTAGTATCAATAATCTCAACAAATTTTCACATTTACACCCTGATATAGTCAATTGAACATCAACAACACAATCTGTCCAGAAACTGTTTGCAACAAAACTCAACATATTAGCCATTTATAAACCATAATTCCTTCATATAACATCCTAGACACCATAATCACTATCCATGCACATCAATTACACATTACATCCATGGTTAGGGTTTTATTTGAATTCAAAATCAAGAACACAACGATTAACATGTAATAATACCAATTCTAGTTATCATATCACAATCAATCCATCATCAATCAAGATAAAACATATGAACACATATACATATGAAAATCGGACCTAGGGTTTGTAATTATACCTTCAAAAACACCAATACAAGCAAGAGGAAGGTAGAAGATGGCTAGAAACGGATGTAGGATGCTTCAATTGTGAAAGACAAGATCAAAAATCAAAGGATATGTGTGTGTATGTGAGCCGATCGCAAGGGAGACAAAGGGGGGGGGGGGCTGGCCGTCGGTTATGAGGTAGAGAAAGAGAGGCTAGGGTTTTAGTTTAATATTATTTAATAACAATCATGTTACATCTAGGTCCCTCCACTTTCAAATGTTACTTTTCTAGCTTAATTAACTAGTTCTAGCACATTGAGTTAACGTTTATAACAATGTTATCACATAACACATAAGCCTAACACATAATTATCACATAATTATTGTTTTGGCGTTTTTCGTTTATTCACCAATCGTTTGCGTCAACTCGTTTGCGTTTCGGTGCAAATCCCGAAAGACTACACATGTAGTAAGTGTCAAGCGTCATTAAAACCCTAGTTTAAATGTAATGAGGTGTGCGTTATAGATTCAGTGATCTTTAAGTTTGAATTGACGGAGTTGAGTTAACGGAGTTAACCTGAAATTGACGATTGTCACATCATTCCCATGTTAAAGAATTTTCGTCCCGAAAATTTGAGTCAAGTCGTGATGATTGTCTGAAAAAGTAAGAAAAATTTTCAGTTTGTCATATCATCCCCTAGTAGAAAGAAATTTCGTCCCGAAATTTAATTCATACCTCCGGTGATTTCTGACGGTTTGTCGGGTTTCGCGGTTTTCTGTGTTTGGTCAGCCCTTCAAAAAGGTGAGGATACTTTTTCATCATTTGATCCTCGCGTTCCCACGTGAACTCCGGTCCACGTCTCGAGTTCCAACGAACCTTAACGATTGGAATTTTGCTGTGCTTGAGCGTTTTGGTTTCCCAATCCAAAACCTCGACTGGTTCTTCAATGAAGCGTAACTGTTCATCAACTTGCAATTCGTCCAAAGGGACTACTTGGGTTTCATCAGATAGGCATTTCTTCAAATTGGATACGTGGAATACATTGTGTACGCCACTGAGTTCCGTTGGTAGGTCCAGTCAGTACGCCACCGGACCAATGCGCTCAGTTATTCGATAAGGACCGACGTATTTCTTGTGTTGAGTTTGTTTCACTTCCCAAAGCGAACCACACCTTTCCAAGGTGAGACTTTGAGTAATGCTTGGTCGTTCACTTGAAATTCGGGAGGTTTTCGGCGCTTGTCGGCGTAACTCTTTTGTCGATCTCGTGCTGCTGCCATGCGATTTCGGATTTGAACAATCTTTTCCGAAGTTTCGAGTACCAGTTCTGGACCAGTGATTTGGCTGTCACCTACCTCCGCCCAGTAGAGAGGTGATCGACACTTCCATCCGTACAGTGCTTCAAACGGCGCTGCTTTAATACTTGTGTGGTAGCTGTTATTATACGAAAACTCTACCAAAGGTAGGTGAGGTTCCCAACTTTTTCCGAAATCCAACACGCATGCATGCAACATGTCCTCTAAGGTCTGAATAGTTCGTTCACTCTGCCCATCCGTCTGGGGATGGTATGCTGTGCTCATATCAAGACGGGTGCCTAGTGCGCTTTGCAGTGACTTCCAAAAGTGCGAAGTGAAACGGGAATCTCGATCAGAAATGATTGAGACAGGCACTCCGTGTCTAGACACCAATTCTTTCATGTAGACGCGAGTCAATCTTTCCATTTTGTCCGATTCCTTAATCGCTAAGAAGTGTGCCGACTTAGTCAACCGGTCAACGATCACCCAGATGGTATCGCATCCCGTCGGTGTTTTAGGTAATCCCGTGATAAAATCCCTTGAAATGTGTTCCCATTTCCACATTGGAATTTCCGGTTGTTGTAGCAGGCCAGACGGTTTCTGGTATTCTATTTTGACTCTGGCACAAGTCAAGCATTTGCTCACGTAGGTGGCAATGTTGGCTTTCATGTTCGGCCACCAGTAAAGTGCCTTTAAGTCATGGTACATTTTATCTGAGCCAGGGTGGATAGAATATCGGGACTTGTGTGCTTCGTCCATCACTAGAGTTCTCAACTCTCCGTATCGTGGAACCCAAATCCGGTTCTCAAAATATCGGACCCCGTCCGATTTGGTTTCAAGTTGCTTGTTCATGCCCCGCATGAGTTCTGATGGAAGATTATCATCTTTCAAAGCTTCGAGTTGCGCCTCGCGAATTTGATCGGGTAAGTTGGCACGAATCGTGAGTTGCAATGCTCGCACTCGCCTGGGTTTATCGGTTTCTTTCCTGCTGAGAGCGTTGGCCACTACATTGGCCTTGCCAAGGTGGTACTTGATGGCACAATCATAATCCTTAAGCAGCTCGACCCAACGACGCTGTCGCATGTTCAGCTCCTTCTTATCGTAGATATGTTGGAGACTCTTGTGGTCGGTGTAAATGGTAACTTGGTACCGTACAAGTAATGCCTCCATATCTTAAGGGCAAACACCACAGCTCCGAGTTCCAAATCATGGGTCGTGTAGTTCTTCTCGTGAATCCGTAATTGTGGAGAGGCATAGGCTATAACCTTCTCGAGTTGCATCAGCACACAACCGAGACCTTGTATCGATGCGTCACAGTGTACCTCAAAATTCTCCGTTCCCTCGGGTAGGGCTAGAATAGGGGCGCTACAGAGTTTGGTTTTCAACAGTTGAAAAGCGGATTCTTGCACGTCTCCCCAATTGTACTTAGTACCCTTGTGAGTCAAAGCGGTGAGGGGTTGAGCAATCTTTGAAAATCCCTCGATAAAACGTCGGTATTAACCAGCCAGTCCTAGGAATTGCCGCACCTCAGTCGGAGTCTTAGGTGCTTCCCAGTTTTTGATGGCCTCTACCTTACCGGGATCGACATGGATACCATTCTCGTTGATCACATGTCCTAAAAAGTGAACCTCGCGAAGCCAAAATTCGCATTTCGAGAGTTTAGCGTACAGCTGCTCCTTCTTCAACAATTCCAGAATTAATCTCAAGTGTTCTTCGTGGTCAGCCTTGTCCTTGGAGTAGACGAGAATATCATCAATAAACACAATCACAAACTTGTTGAGGTACGCCTTGCATACTCGATTCATGAGATCCATAAATACGGCTGGTGCGTTGGTTAAGCCAAAAGGCATAACCGAAAACTCGTAGTGACCATACCGTGTTCTGAAAGCCGTCTTTGAAATATCTTCCTCGCGCACTCTAAGCTGATGGTAACCAGATCTCAGATCGATCTTCGAGTAGTAACTCGATCCTTGAAGCTGGTCAAACAGATCATCAATTCGAGGTAAGGGATAACGGTTCTTAATCGTCACCATTGTTCAGTTCTCTGTAGTCGATGCACATGCGGAAAGTCCCGTCCTTCTTTCTGACAAATAAGACAGGGGCTCCCCATGGCGATGAGCTAGGTCGGATAAAACCCTTATCCAACAAATCTTGCAACTGAGTGGACAGTTCCTGAAGCTCCGCCGGTGCGAGCCGATACGGGGCTCGTGCTATGGGTGCTGCACCGGGTGTCAACTCTATTTGGAGTTCGACTTGTCGTATAGGAGGGAGTCCAGGCAAATCCTCCGGGAAAACTTCCGGAACATCTCGCACAATCGGTATATCTTCAATTCGCTTCTCCTCCGCGGGTTTCTCAACAATCTGCGCCAAAATTGCCGGATGACCCTTTCGTAGATACTTCTGCGCCTTCATGAGGGTAATGACGCTGGTGGTCATGCCGTTTCTCTCGCCCCGGATCGAAATGATCTCGCCGGAAGGGGTAGTAATGTGGACTATCTTGTCGTGACATATAATCTCCACTCGGTTCTCGGATAACCAGTCCATGCCGACAACGACATCGAAACTTCCAAGCGTAAAAGGAATAAGGTCAATATAAAAAACATGACCTGACAGTTTTAACTTACATCCCGCAAGTACATGAGTCGTTACTATAGTCTTACCGTCAGCTAATTCAACAGGAAACTTAGCATCTAACGGGGTTGGAGTTAGGTCTAAGAGTTGACTAAAGGCTTTCGACACAAAACTCCTATCAGCTCCAGTGTCAAACAATACAGAAGCAAAACAATCGTTCACAGGGAACTTACCAGTCACCACGTACGGATCATTGCGGGCTTGACCCGACCCAATAACAAAAGCTCTTCCTTTACCATTGTTTCCACCACCACTGCCACTTCCATTACTTCCATTGTTCTCGTTCTGTTTCAGCTTGGGGCAATCTTTCCTGAAATGACCCTCCTGACCACATTCGAAACATCCCTTAGTCGTCATAGGTGGTTTAGGAGCACCCTTTGCTGCAAGGTCTCCTCTACATTCCTTTGCCTGGTGACCCATCTTTCCGCATCTCAGACACTTGACACGGTCACACGGGCCAGCATGATGATAGTTGCACCTGTTGCACTTCGGATATTTCCCAGCATATCCGCTCGAACACTGCCCGCCACCGTTGTTATTGTTATTGTGACCCTGATTGTTGAAGCCCCGAGTGAGTTCGGGCTTACGGTAGTGTTGTTGCTGTGGGGGGTTCGAGGATGAGGATCTGGTGTTGTCAAGCTTTCTCTTTCCATTGCTCGGGTTGTTGTTGCTGTTGTTGTCTGTACTCGGGTTGTCACAGGCTTTAGTGGTTGAACCCCTAGGTGGTAGCGCACCTTGGGTCACTGCTTGATCCGTCAGTTTGTGAGCTAACCGGATCGCTTGTTGAATCGTGGCTGGTCTGGAAGACGTCACCATGCCCTGAATTTGAGGTGCTAACCCATCAATAAACATCTCAATTCTTTTACTCGGCGGGTCTACCATCCGTGGACACATCACAGCTAACTCGTGAGAACGGGTGGTGTAGGCTTCGATTTCTGAACCCACCATCTTCAATGACCAAAACTCGGATTCCAACTTTGCAATCTCCTCTCTCGGACAGTACTCTTCTCGCATCATGTTTTTGAACTCCTCCCAGTTCATAGCGTTAGCCAGTTCCAATCCAAGGATCTGCACGTTTGAATTCCACCAAGTGAGGGCAGAATCTTCAAGTGTTCCAACAGCAAATTTGACCCTACTGGCAGGTGGACAATTACACATCTCAAACGCTGATTCGGCCTTCTCAGCCCAACGCAGGAAGCCTATAGCTCCCTCAGTGCCCTTAAATGTACTGGGCTTGCAGTCAAGGTAGTTCTTGAAGGTGCACGTTCCAATTGGACCTCCAGCTTGGTTCTGGACATGTGCGGCTAGAGCGGCCACCGCGTGGTCGTTTAGCAGAGTTTGGAGTTCTGTTGCAGTCAAGTTGATGTTACCACGTCCGTGTCCAACGTTTCTTCCTGCCATCTAGGTGTTATCATTCTCAGATGTCATCGTCTGAGGACACCTCTGAGTGTGCCTCCTCCTCAGCCGGTTCTTCCTCCGGTTCCTCTTCGGGTTCCTCCTCGGGATCTTCCTCAGGTTCCTCCTCAGGATCTTCCTCGGGTTCCGCTTCAGGCTCTGCCTCAGGTTCGGCTGCGTTCTGAGCAATTTGCATTTGTAAGACATCGCAACGCTCTAAAGCTATCTCGGTTCGTGTCCTTGCTACTTGGAGTTGTTCTTGCAAGTCTATCATCTCGGCTTGCATCTTTCTCATAATCTTCATCTGTTGATCACTAGCCTCTTGCATCTCCTTCATGGCCGCTGTCATGCGGGAAATTTCCTCCTTAGTTTCGGTTCCATCTTTTAACAGTCCGGAAACGTTCGCTCTCGTATAGCGCATGTAACCCACGTCACGCTCCAAACAAGAAACAACAGCTGCGAGCACTCGCTCCACAGGTTCGGTTATAGGTGGTAGGGTGTTGGGGTAAGCAGGATGGTTCGGGTGGGGTAGCGGGGGAACTTGTTCATGGTAGACCATACGTCTGATCATATTAGGGTACCAATCCCAGCTAACTTCGTTTTCGTACATGCCTCCGGATAAGCGATACCTCATCGGTGCAGGAGCTTCGAGTTCCGGGACTACACGAGGTGGCGATGAGGTGGGTAACTGCGGCTCCTTCCCATGAGAATGAGTCATCTGATCGGATGATGATGATGATGATGGTGGCGTCGACATCCCTACAGGTAAGCCGTGTATGCGCGCGCGTATGAGTGAAAGAGGTAAAGAGATATGATAACAAAGACTACACAAACTTATGCAGTACGTATCATAATAACTAATGGGTCGTCGCGGTTATAGTCTAGTATGCATGCAATTTCTAGTTCACTATAACCAATGGCTCTGATACCAATCTGTCACACCCTCAAAATCCACTAACGGAGTTTTACCGTCAAAGGGTGTGAACTAACAGGATCGGAATTATTAGTCATAATCAAACCATAAAAATGTTTAAATGAAATTAAGTGCGGAAGCGTAAAAACAAAAGACAAAAGTTACGTCACGCAGGACGATTTAAACCCAAGTAATAATAGTTAAAAACATGTTTGCATATCAGAATGTTCAAAAACCATGCATGATCCTATACCGCGCGCCCGCCTCGGCTACCTGAGAATAACATACTAAAAGTGTCAACACGAGGTTGGTGAGTTCACAAGTTTATATAAATAAAGCGTTTAGCGTTTGCGTTTGCGTTTGAACGCTTTGCATTCAGCGTTTTGCGTTACCAGATAGTGTTATGTCAATTATATATCTATAGGTAGCTAGCCTATAAAACAAGTATTACTAAGTGTTCGACACCGAAGCTGACTGTTTATCATTTGCCTTGCCACCAGGTCTATCCCGACCATGGTATGTGTTTAGCCAAGATTACACCCACTCGACCTCCAGTCGAGTTTAGCGTTGCGTGGGGTTTGTTAAACCCAGTAGTACTACCCAACAATGACTCACTATTATCCAATACTAAAAGGTTCGATGTGAATGAAGGACTTTAGTTATTGCGTTTTCCACTTAGTCTTTACAAGTGATATATAATTTATATTAACAAAATCTTAAATGCATTTTCGGAGTATGTTATCTCCCCAAGTGAAAAGCGTTTGAAAACAGTTTAAAGGGGTAAGTGAACTCACTGTTTGCGAAGAATTCCCAAAAATAAATCACCAAGTGATGCGCGTCACAGAAAACTCTCTCTAGCGTTCTAAAAAAACAAAGAGATTTTCTAAGTGTCGGAACTATTAACGAGTCTCTAGACCCGGCACGTAGTACCTATGCAAATATCACGTTTCGTGTTTCGTTTGTGAATCGTGTGTGACTTAACAAGTACATTTGTGATACGATACATGTGTGAACAATTATTTACGTGTCATGTATTAATAATGTACATCACTAGCAACTATTCCCCACAGGGGCAATTTGGTCAAAACACCACAATTATTTAGCAAGTATTCCCCGCAGGGGCAATTTGGTCAAAACATAACAATTAACTAGCAATTATCATGTTTCATGAAGTTTCACAAAATTCAGCAGCTAGTTTCACCGAGACAGAAATTCTACTTGAAAGATTATACTATACCACTGATCATAGCATCTCAATTAATTCATCAAAAATCATCAAAAAAGCATACATGTATTAGATTTCCAGAACATATTTTATTTTATTTTTATTCCACATGTGTTTCTCACAATGATCAAAAAATTAAAGCAAACTCATAACAGTCAAATTCATGCGCAACAGAATGCTATTTGAAATTACCGTTAAATGAAAAATCCAACAAATGCAAGACCAATTGGGTTTGGTTCTTAACTCAACAAGTTAACTTCCAGAAGTGGAACCAACACATTTGGCCTTGTAGTTCATGAGATATAATATTTACAAAACAACCTAACAGCAGGTCTAAAAACTCAGATTGGCACAACGTTTTTGTAAAATCATAAAGGTTAACTTTTACACGTCCAAAAATTACAAATTTATATTCTTTAGAAACTAGACTCAACCTAGTTTACTGTAGTATCAATAATCTCAACCAATTTTCACATTTACACCCTGATACAGTTAATTGAACATCAACAACACAATTTGTCCAGAAACTGTTTGCAACAAAACTCAACATATTAGCCATTTATAAACCATAATTCCTTCATATAACATCCTAGACACCATAATCACTATCCATGCACATCAATTACACATTACATCCATGGTTAGGGTTTTATTTGAATTCAAAATCAAGAACACAACGATTAACATGTAATAATACCAATTCTAGTTATCATATCACAATTAATCCATCATCAATCAAGATAAAACATATGAACACATATACATATGAAAATCGGACCTAGGGTTTGTAATTATACCTTCAAAAACACCAATACAAGCAAGAGGAAGGTAGAAGATGGCAAGAAATGGATGTAGGATGCTTCAATTGTGAAAGACAAGATCAAAAATCAAAGGATATGTGTGTGTATGTGAGCCGATCGCAAGGGAGACAAAGGGGGGGGGGGGGCTGGCCGTCGGTTATGAGGTAGAGAAAGAGAGGCTAGGGTTTTAGTTTAATATTATTTAATAACAATCATGTTACATCCAGGTCCCTCCACTTTCAAATGTTACTTTTCTAGCTTAATTAACTAGTTCTAGCACATTGAGTTAACGTTTATAACAATGTTATCACATAACACATAAGCCTAACACATAATTATCACATAGTTATTGTTTTGGCGTTTTTCGTTTATTCACCAATTGTTTGCGTCAACTCGTTTGCGTTTCGGTGCAAATCCCGAAAGACTACACATGTAGTAAGTGTCAAGCGTCATTTAAACCCTAGTTTAAATGTAATGAGGTGTGCGTTATAGATTCAGTGATCTTTAAGTTTGAATTGACGGAGTTGAGTTAACCGAGTTAACCTGAAATTAACGATTGTCACACATAGGCCATGGCATAGAGGGTTGGATGAGCCCTTGTTATTTAATTATTAACTAGTGTTTTACGTGGCATGTTGCGCTGGGTGAAGTTGGTAAAACTCGTGGCGGTGGTAAAACCCTAGAGTTGAGGCGGTAAGTCGACGCAAATTCAATCGTTTTTGGTTACGTGCGTTATGATATCAAAACTAAAATCAAAAGTAAAACATAAAAATATTTAATAATTGAGGTGGAGCAATAATGGGGTTCTGTTAGTCAATAAAAGTCGGGCATTCAGGAGGCGGTATGGATATATTTCGAAATTACTCGAAAAATACCTGTAATCTACCTGAAAAGTTCCCCAAAAAATGCTGCCCCACAAAAAAACCAAATCTAGACTCGAAAAAAATCTGCAAATAGGGTTTTTCAGTATCTGTAAATAGCCAATTTAAATACCCAGTTTTAAAATATTTATATCCATACCTGATGCATAGGCTATGGTTTTAAAGAAAATACCTAGACACGACCCGATTTTCAACACCCTTACATAGGCCATGGCATAGAGGGTCGGAGGAGCCCTTGTTATTTTATTATTAACTAGTTTTTCATGTGGCGTGTTGCGTTGGGTGAAGTTGGTAAAACTTGTGGCGATGGTAAAACCCAAGCATTGAGGTGGTATGTCGACGCGAATTCAATCGGTTTTGGTTACGTGTGTTATGATATCAAAACTAAAAGCAAAAGTAAAACAAAAAATATTTAATAATTGAGGTGGAACAATAATGGGGTTGTGCCAGTCGATAAAAATCGAGCGTTCAGGCGGCGGTATGGATATATTCCAAAATAATTCGAAAAATACCTGGAAAGTACCCGAAAAGTACCCCCAAAAATGCAGCCCCATAAAAAACCTAATCTATACTCAAAAAAAAATCCGAAAATAGGGTTTTTTTAATATCCGTAAATAGCATATTTAAATACCCGGTTTTAGAAGGATCATGCGCCTTCTTCTTTTTGCTCGGAGTTGGTTTAGGAGGAACAGAGTGTTGGAATCGATCTGCCCAAGACACATATTAGAGTTGATGTGGCTAGTACGCATTGATCCAAGTCGGGTCATACCCAATAAAAAGCTAGACAAACGCCACGATAATTATTATTAGATATGATCTAAGTAATGATTATCAACACTTATAATATTTGGAAATTGGGTTTTCTAAATATTTGCATTTGTGTGTTAAATAAATTATATGGATAACTTATATATTGAGAGATGTTATTTAATTGGTTAAATGACATATTGCATGTTACTTATGTTATGTTTATAACATAAACATTATAAGTAAATAAATTGTAAGTAATAAAAGGGGATTTGAATTTTGGGTGGGAAAAACCTCTTCCCTCTTCTCTCTTCTCCTTTTGTTTCTTTCAAGACATGCAAGAGAGGGATTGGAGGATCATAATTCTTTGGTGAATAATCTCTACACTCCCTCTCACACACACACATCTCTTCTTTCTTTCCTCTCCATTAGGAGCCGAGAACAACAAGAAGAAAAAGAACAAAAGGTTTTGTTCTTGCATCAAGTGTTAGGACCCTAGCAACCAAGGTTTTTGTTGGAGCTCGTTGGGTATTCAAGCTTGAGGCACTTCTCCATTGAAGGCTTGCTATTCAAACCGTCATCTCCTTCATCTTTCTTGCATCTTGAAAGGTTGTATTACATAAACCCCCTATGGATGTTGTTTTGTATGCATGCAAATTCGTATATGGATCCGGGGCTTGGGTTTTACATATAAAATGGGTTTTATATTAATCAATATAACAAGGTTTTAAACTAATTAATCCGCTGCGTTTTTTCATATAAATGGGTTTATATGGCTTTGATAATCTTGTTAAAACCCAAAACAGAGGGAGAGCTTCGGATTTTCGGATTATAGGCAGTTGGGGCAGACTTCTCTTCGGTAATAACCACACCACTAGAGGAAAGGATGTTGTCGATATCATTTACATCGAAATCAAGACTTGGTTTCTTGGATCCTGATACGGAGAACATAAGGTTAGTCCCATATTTATTTTACCCACTAATAAACTTATGCATGATCCTCACCGTGAGACATGATGGATTGGGACTGTTGAGACTCAAAGTTTACTTCAACACGAGACTCAAAGCTTACTTCAACACTTGGGGCCTTCAAAGAAAAACTCCTTTTGACATGATCAAGATCAAAAACAAACTTTACACTTTAAACTTTACTAAGAATCCTACCTACCTTTGGAAAACTATAAACCTACACCAAAAAATCAAAATTAGCAAAGGAATAAATTAGGAGGATCACGATTACTAAGAATCCTACCTTTGGTAACCTAGAGAATTGGGAGGTCTTCTCTGTTGATTATCGAGATTCTATGCACGAAAACGAAATGAATTTTCCAGTTTGAATCATTTTTGGTGCTCTTTAAGATGAGGGATCTTAACCAGGCTTAGTTTTAAAAAGTTAACGGTGGAAACCGTGGGGACGAAGATCATACGAATAAGTTAATTTAGAAATAGCAAAGTTAAGATCAAGGTTTAGAATAAGGCCTTCAAGAACAAACAGGACTCTCCAAGCCATTGGCATCAGTTGAGCAAAATTCAAGCCGGGTAACTTTGAAAAATTAAGTGGTTAAACTAGGGAATGGATAAGTAAAGCCAATCTTAAAAGGGAGATAAGGAAAACATTACGATTCTTTAGATGTTAAATCAGCTTTAGTTCAAGAACTGAAAATGAAAAATCGGAACATCGGGATCTTAAAAATCCATCATAGAAATAACCAAAACTGCAAGGGACGATTTTATGTAACACTACGTAAAAATCCATCATAGAAATAACCAAAACTGCGAGACCAATAAAGTTCAAGAACTGAAAATGAAAAATCGGAACATCGGGATCTTAGCGCGGCACTAAGATCTAAACCTAACGATGCTAGAGCTACGGTAAAATCGACAAATAATAACCGACTTAAGGAGATCTTAAGAGCTACATGAACGGACAAAAGGAGACTTAGAGCTACGCGAAACCTTGCTAGGTAGTTGGAGACACGTGTCCAACCACGTGTCAACACGTGTCACAATGATACAGGCCACATGTCAATAGGTGGCATAATCACTCTTAGCGCCGCGCGAAGGAGCCAGTTGTCACCCTATAAATAGGGGGCTACGGGATTTAGCCTCTTCATCCCAAAATCTCACCTTCAATCACACCACTTAACCTAGGGAAGCATGTGTGATTGCTACGACAAACCAACGTTCCGTTTTCTCAAAGAACGTGCAAGAAATGAAGTTCCAAAGCCCTGCTAAAGTTCAACCGTTATATTATAACCCTACCGACGATTTTTTTCTCTTTTATCTTATTATTAGCATTCCAAGTGCTTACATTAAGATAGGAATTATGTTTAAGTTATTTAAGTTTTAGCTTAGACATTAGATAAGGCTATGGCCTTTAACCTTGAAAAGATTTTATAACATTCATAAAAGGTTTTCATAAATGTTACTTCTTGACAAAGTAATGTTAATAAAGTTATATTTTGACGGGCATGTAGTAACTGTAAGGGGGGTATCACTACTAGTGAGTTTCTTGCCAAAGGAAAGTAATTCATATAAATCCAGATCAACCGCGGAACCCATTTACTTACTGGGAGAAACTCACCAATGTGTTAGAACCTATTAAGCCAAAGCATGCTTTATCAAACGTCACATTAAAACGAGTATTTTCATTGAAAGACAAAAGTATAAAACTTTATCAAGTTTAAGCTTAAGGGCAATAACTTAATCAAGAAACACTATCCAAATATTTATAAGTAACTATTTATGTATAGGTTAATATCATTCTCATTCACAATATAGAAGGTTTTCAAACGCACGCCGACGGTACATGTGAATACGTTAAACCTTTTCAATCAAAAGTAGATTTATACTCTTAAAGATGAACGGGTTGTTTATCTCGAAAAGAGTTAGTCAAAAGTTCACACGAATATTTAAAAATGTTATAATACAAAATAGAAAATAAAATCAACTTTGACCGATTACACATGTGTCTGGATCCAAACATAACTGAATAAAGCAACATGCTAGAATCAGTCATAGCCAGTTCTCAATTGGGTAATAGCTCCCTGTGAACTCTTGAGTTATGTGTGTATGGCAGTGGTAAAAAATCCCAGGAATGGAAGACATTTCTGCTGAGTTTTTACAGAAATTACGTTTGTATTACTTTTAGAGTCATACGTGTTCATCAACACATAGATGCCATATTTTCCCACCCATTGCAGGTAATTAAGTATAGCAAGTATAGGAGTCATCATGGAGATAGAAGCTCGTGTGGAAAGATGGCTCATTTTTAATAATTAAATCCTTGTAAGAAAAACAAGTATTTTGTAAACGAATACTTGTGTATTTAATTTCCGAGTAAATTCTCAATGTAACTTAATATTTTAACCAACCTAAAGTCTTCTATTAAAATCGACGCATAAACTTTGATACATTTACAAAATAGGCACTAACTTGTGGTCACACTTCTAGGCCCTAAGCCGGGATGTGGCAGGATGGTATCACAACCATCGATTTCAGCGAATTAGTTATTAACCTTAAAGTTATTATTATTATTTTAACTTCATACGGATAAGTTAGGATTGGTAATCCTCCTATACCTAAATCTAACTAAGTGCAGATGTCTTACATAGCCTATCTTGGTCATAGACGCCAAGTAGCTATTCGATCTAAGCCAACACCTATTCATAAACCATCTGGCATGGCGAACAACAATAGTTATTACACCAACAAACTTCTTTATTGGTGAAACAAAAAGGAATCAGGTAAATGGGTAGGTTGAGTGATATGAGGTTGTTTTTCAATAATGTTTTCACTTGTGCTTGGCAAGGGATTTCTGGTTTGAATGATAGGTATATGTATTTGGGTAATTGTGAAAGAAGGTATATCTTGTTGGTAAAGGTTTAGGGAATGTGATGGTGATAGATAGGGTGTGTTGGGTTGGTTTATGAGATGGGATGGAATGAGTCCTGGAATGTAGGGTTCATGTTGAAGTTGGGTTTGGGTTTGGGTTTGGATTTTAGGTTCAGGTTGGGTTTGGGATTGTGTTTGGGGGGGGGGGGGTAGTGGGTGGTGATGAAATGTATGGTTCATAGATATGGTCTTGATGTGGTGGTGAAGGGATATATGGCTCATGGTTTTGGTCTTGGGTAGGTGATTGAGTTTGTGGTGATGTAGGTGGTGTAGACAATGTTATATATGTTCAAATTAGAATCAGTCACTGTCTCCCCCTGATCAGTTGTCACAACCTCATTAACAGTTTTGACCTCTTCCTCTCTCTCAACAACAGTTTCTCCTTCAAAAACAACATTATCTCCCCCATCATCGTTATAATTATCAGAATCAGTTTCATCATCATATCCTCCCTCATCACTGCCTGATGTTGGTGACAAAGGAACCTCCATAATCTCAACTAACCATGGGAGAATTTTCATATTCCAGCTCTAGACTAAAACGGCTAGGAGGACACAATCTATTAATTCTTCTAAACACGTTTGGATCTTGTAGGACATGAGTAATCCCAGCAGTTGGAAGTTCGGGATGCTAGATGTTGAAAATAATTTGTAGGAATCGAGGATACATATGAAAATGATCCTCTTCTGTCTTCCCCAAGTTGGTAACCATCCCCTCAAATATCAACCTCGAAAAATTAAACGAGCGGTAATATACAACAGAAACGGTTACTGTGGAAATCTCCATGCTCATAAGGGTCCATGTCCCCTTTCTTGGTGTAAAACCTTGAATGATGTGATGAATAGAAATCTGTATAACACCGGGAACATTCCTTTATGGAATTGACCTTCATTCACATTTCCCTGCCCCATTGTCTCTTGGAATATCCTCAACAATATCTAGGTAGTGTAAGAAAGTTGTGTTTTGGTCAAAATTCAACTAAGGATAATTTAACCAAATTTGTTACGAGGAAAAGCCCTTGATCTTGGTTGGATCGCTGGCACAAAAAATCCCGTGTGATGAAAATTGTCTTTCACCACTTTATTAATATAAAAAATGAGGATACAAGGTTTGGAGAATATGATCAATATTACAAAGAAAGCTATGTGTGTGTGTGTATGTTTCCGAATTCGTAATAAATTGTGTGTATTTTTCCTAGCTGATCATAGCCTCAATATATACATAAAATATCATAAATACATCTCCTATTTTTTAGCCTTTATTCAAGCCATTCCTTCATTGTTGCCGTTTCATGCATTGACCATGCTCTTTAATGACATTAATTGTGATATTATTTGTTTGGACTTGGTCACTAGCCATTGTACCTGAATTTATATCAATATAACAAAGAGAACAATCATTAAGGACTGAGGATCCTTGATCTTGATGTGATCTTGAACACACGCTAAGGATAAATGATCCAAAACATATGCCAGGATAACATATCCACAGTGTCAAATTTCTGTGCACTAACAATTGCCCCCAAAATGGCGGTTGTGATAAGACCACAGTTGTCAGTCGTTAAAGTAGTGGATATGACTGGTCGTTCCCCATTCTCCATCTTGGTTTCTTTGGCGTGTCTTTTTGCCGAGGAGAAAGAAGTACCGCATATATTTGACCCACCGGAGATGAAGTTGATTATTTGTACGTCTGGTGGGGGGCGGAGTTGCTTTTTATGGGACCTCTTCAGGATCCTGGATCCTCGATTTCTTTCTTCGCAAGAGCTCCTTGAAATGACCCTTGCTTAGGAGGTATTAAATTTCCCTCCCTAAACCAATACAATCATCAGTCTGATGGCCAAAATCCTCATGGAATGCACACCATTTGGACTTGTCTTTGAAGGATATTGTTTTCTCGTTTTTCCGTGGCCATCTTGCTTTCTCTCCAAGATCCTTCATGGAATAAATTAAACCATGATTATCCACAGAGAAGCAATATTCGGAAATGCTTGGGTAATCTTCATCATCATCATCATCATCATCATCATCATCATCATCATCATCATCATCATCATCATCATCTCCTTCTTCGACTTCTCGGACATTTTGATTGTAGAATTTGTAGTAAGGCTTCGAGTTGTTGTTTCTGAATGAGGATCCTTGTTTCTTTTTAAGAGATTCTTGCTTCGTTTCGGCCCCTAACCGTTCTTGGATCCTCTTGTCATCCTCCAGTCGTATGAATCTTAGTGCCCTGTTCCTTACTTCATCTAAAGTCCTGCAAGAAGACATCACAAGATCGTCATAAAAAGGGGAGCCCCTATTTAGTCCCATCTTGAAAGCTTCCAAAGCCGTAGCCATATCAAGATTAAGGATTTCTAGGGCCTCCCTGCCAAACCTCGTAACAAAATCCCTAAGGGATTCAGCATAAGGTTGGACAACTCAATATAAGTCACTAGTTCATTTTTTAAATTTCCTAGTACAAGAAAATTGACTGTTGAACAAGTTAACTAAATGTGAAAAACAAGTAACAGAAAAGGGAGGAAGACCTAGCAGCCATTTTAATGCAGATCCTGTTAGTATGGATCCAAAACTCTTGCATAGACAAGCCTCCTTGAGTCTTTCAGGAATTGGATTGATTTCCATCCTCTCCCTGTATTGAGCCACATGCTCTTCAGGATCAGTTGTCCCATCATACACCTTCATGTTGGGGGTCTGAAATCATTTTGAGACTTCAGCATCACAAATAGGTGGAGCAAATCTAGACAACTTGTGGCTTCCTTTTGGTATTTTAGGGATCGGTCAGACCACCCCTGGTACACTGGATATCATATCCTTAAGCTTCCGCAGTTCCTTAGCCATAGCTTGGTTGATACCAGAAGAATAGCTGAGGTAAAAAGCGTCTGCTACAGGAGTTGGTCCTCCAGAGGCAATGGTTTGAATGTGGATAATATCTTTTTCATGTACCTCTGAAGACCTTTGATGTTGAGTTCCAGAGGATCCTTGATTCTGGAAGAAGGATCCTTGAGGTTGGGAGTTGAAGGATCCTGGATGATACAATCCAAAGGATCCTGGTTGAAGGATGGACGTTCCTTGTTGAAGGAACGGGGATCCTTGAGCTTGCTGACCCATGGACCCTTGTAGGAGGATAGATGATCATGGCTGGAAGAACGGAATCCTTGAGCTTGCTGACCCATGGACCCTAGTTGAAGGATAGATGATCCTTGCTGGAAAATCGAGGATCCTTGAGCTTGCTGACCCGTGGCCCTGGTTGGAAGATAGATGATCCTTAAGCAATTTGAGCCAAGGATCGTGGAGTGGTAAAATCCAGCATCCTAGGCATCAGAGGAGTCTGATCCTCCACTGACCTCTTAGCCTTCTTGAGATCCTCTATCTCACGAGGGATCCTCTGGTTAGTCTTGCTTTGCTGCTCCATGTATGCTTTAACCTACGAAAACATATTAGAAACATCATTGTTAGAATTAACCACCGAAGTGGCAATAGTGGTTTTCGTGCTCTGGAAGACTGGTAGTTGCGTCTTGTTTCCAGCAGCAGTAGTCCTTGGTGCTCCCGCAAGTGGAGGAGGCATTGGTAGTGAGGATCTCGGTGGGAGTGAAACTGATGAATGCCTGGTTGATGAAGTAGAAGATTGTTGGGAGGCCATTGATGGTGATATGGGTATGAAAGGAAGAATATTGATAAGGTATACTTGGAAAGTAAAATTTACTTCAAATTTTCTAAAAAATGCAAGTATGCTTGGAGAGCACTTGAACTATTATTATAATATAAAAGTGTGCCCTATGCATGAGGTTTCTCAAAAAACAAAGTTTACTCGAAAACACTTGTAATTTCAGATTAAGTATTCAAACATATTCAACAAACAAGTAAATCAATATTTTAACAAGTATGCTTGACAAATATACCATGTTTAATCGATAGGGCTAAACAACAAGTAAATAGTCAAGGTTACTTGAAAAATATTCATTTTGAGCAATTTCAATTCAAAGTCATAAAGTATGCTTGAAATAGACAAGTTTCAACTGAAACACATAAGTTTACTCAAAAGTCATACCAAAGCATATTTAGACACATTCATTTTAAACATTCATCAAGTATGCTCGGATGATTTGGACTTCTAATAAAACACCTAAGTTTACTCGAAAGTTCATAATCATCAAAGTTTACTCGAAAGTACACAATCAAACATATTCATAGCAAACAAGTATCAAGTATACTCGAATGAGTTAAACTTCAAATAAAACGCCTAAGTTTACATGAAAGTTCAAAAACATCAAAGTTTACTCGAATTTACATGTTTAGACTTATTCAGCGTGAAAATGCAACACTTTTTGACTTAAACCTTACTTTAACCAGTTTTTTTCTTTTAGATTCAAAGTTTAAGAGCAAATGGTGCATAATGAGATCAAATTTTAGCTAAATTATTTCAAATCCTTTTCTTTTATGAAAAGATCACAACATGGGATCATATTGATTAAGTCACCTTTCAATACCTTGTTCTCAACATTATTATGACACCTAGGCAGGTTAATAGCACGTAATTACTTCGCATGAATTTCATTACTTTGGTGATATGTTTAAGATTCGATTAGTTGCATAATACAAAAATGGATAACCCTTATTGCACTAAGATGTTCCATATATCTTCTCAAGGCTTATTCGGCTTTCTCCAGATCACCCCAAATTGACTTCAACCCCCTGATGTTTGGTCAAACTACTTTTATGACTTGAACCTTTATAAAAATTTCTTAATAATTCAACTTTTAAAAAACTTTTCAAACATTTGAGGTTGAACATTGGAGTTACTTGCCACGCAATACGGACATAAAGGCCTTTCATCCAAGGTGTTCACGACTTATTTTGATGCCCCACCTCTGTAGTTCTAGTTTAAACCCTCGTGTTTGTAATTTTATCAACTTTTGGTTGATTTAAAATCACTTTGCTCAAATTTGTTCTTTGTCATATATATAAATTGTTCCATTTTGACTGACCGAATACCAACATGCTTGTGTACGACTGGGTAATTACTTTTCTGCCTATAATTCGAAGAGATGTATCTTGAAACATGCATATTTCAAAAATGTATCTCACATTAAGATTAGCATATTCACTATGTTTATATCACCTCAGTTTTTACACATCATGAAAAGCTACCATACATAACAATGACTGCTCTAATAGTCCTTTTAGCTTTTTAAATCCATATGATTGGTATAAATAATCAATCTACTACCATTTCTCAAAAGGTTGAATCAATTTTCATTGAAAACCTTTTAAGCATCTATAAGGCTTTGAACTAAATAATCATATCATTTCTCTACACCAATAACTTGCACAGATTATCAAAAATGATTTACTTTGAAAAATGTTCATTTGAGCACACAAGTTTGAAATCGAAGCACAGTTTTGTCAAAAGAAATCAATAACATACTCAAGAATGATCACAAATGAATGGTATGCGTTAACACAATTAGACTAACATAAAGTTCTATTCAAGATAAATTATGCAAAGTCTATCATGTTCTAAACACATCATCATTTTAGATCATCAAATCACAAGCAAGACATCGGATAAGCATGCAGATAAACATTTCATAGCAAATGTAATAACTGAAAACATATCTAAGCATCCTAGACACCTAAGTAAAACATAATTATTAACGCACACATCAGTCAAACAGAATAAAATATTCAAACACAAAACATAACTTATTCACTCAAGACCTTTAATCAGATAGTCAGTTAGCACATTGAGCGAACATCATCAGTAAGACTTCATCAGAGTTGATCATGCCCAAAGCTTTTAATAGAAAATTAAATCTTGTTTTATCTAGTGGCTTGGTGAACAAATCGGCCAGGTTTTCACTAGTGTAAACTCTTTTCATTTCTATTAGACCTTTCTCGCTGCAATCTCTGATAAAATGGTGTCTGATTTCAATATGCTTGGTCTTTGAGTGGGATTCTTAACAATAAACAGTGCAACGGTATTATCAATATAAATAGGAGCGTTCAAGTAATTCAGACCATAGTCCAGTAGTTGATTCTGAATCCAGAGGACTAGAGCACAGCAAGCAGATGCAACAATGTATTCATTTTCAGCAGTTGAGATTGAAACAGTTGTTTGCTTCTTGAATTGCCATGATACTAGCTTGTCTCCCAAGAATTGGCAACCACCTGATGTAGACTTTCTACTCATGTTACATCCATCATACTAATGATACCAGATACCCAAATTCGGCGTTCCTTTCAGATATCTAAAGATTCTCTTGACAACACTCATATGAGAAACTTTTGGATTTGATTGGAATCTTGCAAACACACATACAACAAACATAATGTCTGCTCTTGAAGTAATTATATACATCAATGATCCAATCTTAGCTCGATATTCTTGTTAATCTTCAAGCTCCCCTTTTTCATCGGCTACCTTTTTCTCATGAGTATTAATTGGAGTAGAAGCAGTCTTTAGGTTTTGGCATTTGAACTTGTTCAAGAGGTCTTCAACATACTTGGATTGACAGATGAATAGGCCATCCGTCTTCTATTTAACTTGCAATCCAAGAAAGAAATTCATCTCTCCCATAGAGATCATACAATACTTAGACTTCATAACCTCTTCAAACTCCAAACACATAGGTTCATTTATAGACCCGAAGATATAATCAACGTATACTTGAACCAGAAGCAAATATCTCCCTTTTTTCTGGTAGAAGAGGATCTTATCAAGGGCTTCCCTTTCAAAACAATTTACTAGAAGAAGATTAGACAACTCATCACACCAATCTCTTGGAGCTTGATGCAATCCATATAGAGCTTTGTTTACTTTATACACTCTATTTGGATACTCAGGATCCTTAAACCTTGAGGTTGAGTGACATACACCTCCTCTTCTATCTTGCCATTTAAGAAAGCAGATTTGACATCCAATTGAAATACTGTAATAATTTTAGAAGCAGCATAGGCTAAGAAGATTCAGATAGCTTCTAGCCTAGCTACTGGAGCAAACAACTCTTTAAAATCTATCCCTTCTTCCGGTAGGCATCCTAGTGCAACTAGTCTTGCTTTGTTCTTCATTACTATTCCTCTTTCATCCTTCTTATATCTGAAAACCCACTTGGTGCCAATTCCAAACTTTCCTCTTGGTTTATCAACAAGTTCCTAAACTTGCAAATTTCTGAATTGAGCCAACTCTTATGGCATAGCTTCTACCCAACTGTTGTCTTTTAAAGCTTGAACTATGTTCTGAGGTTCAATTTGGGATAGAAAACAGGAATACAAACAAATGTTTGCAGTTTCAGATGCACTTCTAGTTACTCTTTCATGCAAGTCACCAATTATGTTTTCAGCAGCATGGTTTCGTTCAACGGAAAAAATTTGGATGATTTGATTTGATGTAATTGTTGAATCAATAATTGTGTCATTGAGATAAGGTCCCTCACCTTTCAAATCTGATGTTTCATTATTCATTGTTGGCCCTTCAACATTCTGATTTGATGTTGATGCAACAGCATTTCCCATATTCAATTTTTGAAATAGAGTTCCAAACCTTGATTCTCTATCATCTTTGTCTTGATCTTGCAGGTCATTGGTTCGATTTTCAATTATAACATCATTTTCTTGATCTTGTGGAAGATCAAGATGTTCATTTGGTTTTTCTTCATACTCATCTTCAGAAGCATTTTATCAAAAGAATACTCAGGATTCTTATTAGCAACTTTGGACCATAACCTGTCCAAATCAACTTTCCTTTCTTAAGTAGCTTCAAGGATACTTGTTCTATGCAAGGTTTCATCAAAGTCTATACTTGTTCTATGCAAGGTTTCATCAAAGTCTTCAGAATAGATCTTGAATGAATTGATTAAATTCTCCAGATCAAATAGCCATGATGCTTCATCAACAGTGTTGAATTGCTTTTAATTGAATATTATCAATAATTCAATAACACTCAGATGATCCTTCACATATACTCTATAAGCTTTTGAGTGTGTGAAATAACCAACAAAGAAACAATCTAAAGATTTAGATTGAAACTTGTTCAAGTAATCTTTAGTATTCAACAAGGAGAACTTGCAACCAAAAGGCTTGAGAAACTTGATGTAGGGCTTTCTCTTGTACAAAATCAAATAAGGAGTTTTCTTTTTTACTTTTGTTGAGAAGGACATTATTCTCAAAATAGCAAGCAACGTTAATTAATACGCGATTGCGGTTAAGATAATTACTAGATTAGTCTAGTTTTTGGCAGCTGTCACATGATGCATAGGGTATAGTTTTTAAAGAAAATACCTAGACATGACCCGATTATCAAATACCCGGTCGTATTCGAACCCGTTTCATGCCCGGAACCAGGGGTTAGAAAAACCCGATTTTATACACCTCTAGTGGGCAAAAATAGGTAGGTACATGATGGATCCAGTATGAAGATCTACATCTTCACTGTGGAGGTGAGAAGTTAGGTGTCCTATCACGTCACATAGGCACTTGGGGGGTGGAACACCGTCGAATAGGCCATGGCATAGAGGGTTGGAGGAGCCCTTGTTATTTAATTATTAACTAGTATTTCACGTGGCATGTTGCGCTGGGTGAAGTTGGTAAAACACGTGGCGGTAGTAAAACCCAAGCATTGAGGCAGCCAGTGACGTTAATTCAATCGGTTTTGGTTACGTGCGTTATGGTATTAAAACTTAAAGAAAATGTAAACAAAAAAATATTTAAAAATTGAGGTGGAACAATAATGGGGTTGTGTCGGTTGATAAAAATCGGTCGTTCAGGCGGATGTATGGATATATTCCGAAATTACCTGAAACATACTTGTAAACCACCTGAAAAGTACCCCAAAAAATGCAGCCCCATAAAAAAACCCAATCTATAATCGAAAAAATCCGAAAATAGGGTTTTTTCAATATCCTTAAGTAGCGTATTTAACTACCCGGTTTTAGCATATCAATATCTATACCTGATGCATAGGCTATGGTTTCTGAAGAAAATACCAGGACATGAACCGATTTTCAAATACCCGGTCGTATTCAAACCCGTTTCATATCCGGAACCGGGTGTTAGAAAAACCCGATTTTATGCACCTCTAGTGGGCGACAATGGGTAGGTACATGATGGCTCAAGTATGAAGATCTACATCTTCACTGTGGAGGTTAGAAGTTAGGTGTCCTTGCTACTTTATAAGTAACTAGTTTTTCACGTGGCGTGTTGCGTTGTGTGAAGTTGGTAAAACACGTGGCAGTGGTAAAACCCAAGCGTTGAGGCGGTAAGTCGACGCGAATTCAATCGTTTTTGGTTACGTGCGTTATGATATCAAAACTAAAAGCAAATGTAAAACATAAAAATATTTAATAATTGAGGTGGAAGAATAATGGGGTTGTGTCGGTCGATAAAATTCGGGCGTTCAGGCCGCAGTATGGATATATTCCGAAATTACTTGAAAAATACTTTGAAAGTACCCAAAAAATGCAGCCCCATAAAAAAACCTAGTCTATACTCGAAAAAAAAAATAATCCGAAAATTGGGTTTTTTTTCAATATCCGTAAATAGCCTATTTAAATACCCGGTTTTAGAATATCTATATCCATAACAATGCATAGGTTATGGTTTTTAAAGAATATACGTGGACACGACCCGATTTTAAAATACCCGGTAGTATTCAAACACATTTCATATCCAGAACCAGGGGTTAGAAAAACCAGCTTTTATGCACCTCCAGTGGACGACAATAGGTAGGTACATGAAGGCTCAAGTATGAAGACCTATATCTTCACTGTGGAGGTGAGAAGATAGGTGTCCTATCACGTCACATAGGCACTTGGGGGTGGAACACCATCACATAGGCCATAGCATAGAGGGTCGGAGGAGCCCTTGTTATTTTATTATTAACTAGTGTTTCACGTGGCGTGTTGCGCTGGGTGAAGTTGGTAAAACTCGTGGAGGTGGTAAAACCCAAGCGTTGAGGCGGTAAGTCGACGCGGATTCAATCGGTTTTGGTTAAATGCATTATGATATCATAACTAAAAGCAACGGTAAAACAAAAAAGTATTTAATAATAGAGGTGGAACAATAATGGGGTTATGTCGGTCGATAAAAGTCGGGCGTTCAGGCGACGGTATGGATATATTCCGAAATTACTCAAAAAATACCTGGAAAGTACCCCAAAAAATGCAGCCCGTGAAAGACCCCAGTCTATACTCGAAAAAAATCCGAAAATAGGGTTATTTCAATATCCATAAATAGCATATTTAAATACACGGTTTTAGAATATCTATATCCATACCAATGCATAGGTTATGGTTTATAAAAAAATAACTTGACACGTCCCAATTTTCAAATACCCGGTCGTATTCGAACCCGTTTCGTATACGGAACCGGGGATTAGAAAACCTGATTTTATGCACCTCTAGTGGACGACAATAGGTAGGTACATGCTGGCTCAAGTATGAAGATCTACATCTTCACTGTGGAGGTGAGAAGTTAAGTGTCCTACCACGTCACATAGGCACTTGGGGGGTGGAACACCGACACATAGGCCATAGCATAGAGGGTCGGAGGAGCCCTTGTTATTTTTTTATTAACTGGTGTTTCACGTGCCGTTTTGTGCTGGGTAAAGTTGGTAAAACTTGTGGCGGTGTTAAAACCCGAGCGTCGAGGCGGTAAGTCGACACGAATTCAATCGATTTTGGTTACGTGCGTAATGATATCAAAACTAAATGCAAAGGTAAAACAAAAAATATTTAATAATTGAAGTGGAACAATAATGGGGTTGTGTCGGAAGATAAAAATCGGGCGTTCAGGCGGCGGTATGGATATATTCCGAAATTACTCGAAAAATACCTGTAATCTACGTGAAAAGTACCCCAAAAAATGCAGTCCCATAAAAAAACCAATATATACTCGAAAAAAATCCGAAAATAGGGTTTTTCAATATACGTAAATAGCCTATTTAAATACCCGGTTTTAGCATATCTATATCTGTACCGATGCATAGGCTATGGTTTTTAAAGAAATACCTGGACACGACCCGACTTTCAAATACCCGGTCATATTCGAACCCGTTTCATATCCAGAACCGGGTGTTAGAAAAACCTGATTATATGCACCTCTAGTGGGCGACAATAGGTAGGTTCATGATGGATCCAGTATGAAGATCTACATCTTCACTGTGGAGGTGAGAATTTAGGTGTCCTATCACGTCACATAAGAACTTGGGGGTGAAACACCGTCACATAGGCCATAGCATAGAGGATCGGAGGAGCCCTTGTTATTTTATTATTAACTAGTGTTTCACGTGGAGTGTTGCATTGGGTGAAGTTGGTAAAACTCATGGGGGTGGTAAAACCCAAGCGTTGAGGCGGTAAGTCGATACGAATTCAATCGGTTATGGTTACGTGCGTAATGATATCAAAAGTAAAAGATAAAGTAAAACATACAAATATTTAAAAATTGAGGTGGAACAATAATGGGGTTGTGTCGGTCGATAAAAGTCGGCCGTTCAGGCGAAGGTATGGATATATTCCGAAATTACTCGAAAAATACCCGGAAAGTACCCCAAAAAATGCAGCCCCTGAAAGACCCCGGTCTATACTCGAAAAAAAAAATCCAAAAATAGGGTTATTTCAATATCCGTAAATAGCGTATTTAAATACCCGGTTTTAGAATATCTATATCCATACCAATGCATAGGGTATGGTTTTTAAAGAAAATAACTAGACACGACCCAAATTTCAAATACCCGGTCGTATTCGAACCCGTTTCGTATACGGATGCGGGGAATAGAAAACCTGATTTTATGCACCGTTAGTGGACGACAATAGGTAGGTACATGCTGGCTCAAGTATGAAGATCTACATCTTCACTGTGGAGGTGAGAAGTTAGGTGTCCTACCACGTCACATAGGCACTTGGGGGTGGAACACCGTCACATAGGCCATAGCATAGAGGGTCGGAGGAGCCCTTTTTATTTTATTATTAACTAGTGTTTCACGTGCCGTTTTATGCTGGGTAAAGTTGGTAAAACTCGTGGCGGTGTTAAAACCCGAGCGTCCAGGCTGTAAGTCGAAGCGAATTCAATCGGTTTTAGTTAAGTGTGTTACGACATCAAAACTAATAGCAACGGTAAAACAAAAAAATATTTAATAATTGAGGTGGAACAATAATGGGGTTTTGTCGGATGATAAAAATCAGGCGTTTAGGCGGCGGTATGGATATATTCGGAAATTACTCAAAAAATACCTGTAATCTACCTGAAAAGTACCCAAATAAATGCAGCGCCATAAAAAAACCAATCTATACTCGAAAAAAATCCGAAAATAGTATTTTTACAATATCCGTAAATAGCGTATTTAAATACCCGGTTTTAGAATATCTATATTCATAACTGATGCATAGGCTATGGTTTTTAAAGAAAATACCTGAACATGACTCGATTTTCAAATACCTGGTCGTAGTAGAACGCGTTTCATATCCGAAACCGGGTGTTAGAAAAACCCATTTTTATGCACCTCTAGTGGGCGACAATATGTAGGTACATGATGGATCAAGTATGAAGATCTACATATTGACAGTGGAGGTGAGACGTTAGGTGTCCTATCATGTCACATAGGCACTTGGCGGGTGGAACACCGTCACATATGCATGGCATAAAGGGTCGGAGGAGCCACTGTTATTTTATTATTAACTAGTTTTTCACGTGGCGTGTTGCGCTGGGTGAAGTTGGTAAAACACGTGGCGGTGGTAAAAACAAGCATTGAGGCGGTAAGTCGACGCGAATTTAATCGGTTTTGGTTACGTGTGTTATGGTATCTTAACTAAAAGCAAAAGCAAAACAAAAAAATATTTAATAATTGTGGCGGAACAATAATGGGGTTGTGTCGGAAGATCAAAATCGGGCGTTCAGGCGGTGGTAAGGATATATTCCGAAATTACTCGAAAAATACATGTAATCTACATGAAAAATACCAAAAATATGCATCCCCGTATCTATATCTGTACTGGATGCATAGGCAATGGTTTTTAAAGAAAATACCTGGACACGACCTGATTTTCATATACCCGGTCGTATTCGACCCCGTTTCATATCCGGAACCGGGTGTTAGAAAAACCTGATTTTATGCACCTCCAGTGGGCGACAATAGGTAGGTACATCATGGATCCAGTATGAAGATCTACATCTTCACTGTGGAGGTGAGAATTTAGGTGTCCTATCATGTCACATAAGCACTTGGGGGTGAAACACCGTCACATAGGCCATAGCATAGAGGATCGGAGGAGCCCTTGTTATTTTATTATTAACTAGTGTTTCACGTGGCGTGTTGCGTTGGGTGAAGTTGGTAAAACTCATGGGGGTGGTAAAACCCAAGTGTTGAGGCGGTAAGTCGATATGAATTCAATCGGTTTTGGTTAAGCGCGTAATGATATCAAAAGTAAAAGATAAAGTAAAACATACAAATATTTAAAAATTGAGGTGGAACAATAATGGGTTGTGTCGGTCGATAAAAGTCGGGCGTTCAGGCGGCGGTATGGATATATTCCGAAATTACTTGAAAAATACCTGGAAAGTACCCCAAAAAATGCAGCCCCCTAAAAGACCCCAGTCTATACTCGAAAAAAAATCTGAAAATAGGGTTATTTCAATATCCGTAAATAGCGTATTTAAATACCCGGTTTTAGAATATCTATATCCATACCAATGCATAGGTTATGGTTTTTAAAGAAAATAACTAGACACGACCCAATTTTCAAATACCCGGTCGTATTCGAACCCGTTTCGTATAAGGAACCGGGGATTAGAAAACCTGATTTTATGCACCTCTAGTGGACGACATTAGGTAGGTACATGCTGGCTCAAGTATGAAGATCTACATCTTCATTGTGGAGGTGAGACGTTAGGTGTCCTACCACGTCACATAGGCACTTGGGGGGGGGGGGGGGGTGGAACACCGTCACATAGGTCATAGCATAGAGGGTCGGAGGAGCCCTTGTTATTTTATTATTAACTAGTGTTTCACGTGCCGTTTTATGCTAGGTATAGTTGGTAAAACTCGTGGCGGTGTTAAAACCCGAGCATCCAGGCGGTAAGTCGAAGCGAATTCAATCGGTTTTAGTTAAGTGTGTTACGACATCAAAACTAATAGCAATGGTAAAACAAATAAATATTTAATAATTGAGGTGGAACAATAATGGGGTTTTGTCGGATGATAAAAATCAGGCGTTTAGGCGGCGGTATGGATATATTCCGAAATTACTCGAAAAATAACTGTAATCTGCGTGAAAAGTATCCCAAAAATGCAGCCCCATAAAAAACCAATCTATACTCGAAAAAAATCCGAAAATAGGGTTTTTCAATATTCGTAAATAGCCTATTTAAATAACCGGTTTTAGCATATCTATATCTGTACCGATGCATAGGCTATGGTTTTTAAAGAAAATACCTGGACACGGCCCGATTTTCAAATACCTGGTCGTATTCGAACCCGTTTCATATCCGGAACCGGGGTGTTAGAAAAACCTGATTATATGCACCTCTAGTGGGCGACAATAGGTAGGTTCAAGATGGATCCAGTATGAAGATCTACATCTTCACTTTGGAGGTGAGAATTTAGGTGTCCTATCACGTCACATAAGCACTTGGGGGGTGAAACACCGTCACATAGGCCATAGAATAGAGGATCGGAGGAGCCCTTGTTATTTTATTATTAATTAGTGTTTCACGTGGCGTGTTGCGTTGGGTGAAGTTGGTAAAACTCATGTGGTGGTAAAACCCAAGCGTTAAGGCGGTAAGTCGATACGAATTCAATCGGTTTTGGTTACGAGCGTAATGATATCAAAAGTAAAAGATAAAGTAAAACATACAAATATTTAAAAATTGAGGTGGAACAATAATGGGGTTGTGTCGGTCTATAAAAGTCGGGCTCAGGCGACGGTATGAATATATTCCGAAATTACTCGAAAAATACCTGGAAAGTACCCCAAAAAATGCAGCCCCCTAAAAGACCCCAGTCTATACTCGAAAAAAATATCTAAAAATAAGGTTATTTCAATATCCGTAAATAGCGTATTTAAATACCCGGTTTTAGAATATCTATATCCATACCAATGCATAGGTTATGGTTTTTAAATAAAATAACTAGACACGACCCAATTTTCAAATACCCGGTCGTATTCGAACCCGTTTCGTATACGGAACCGGGGATTAGAAAACCTGATTAGATGCACCTCTAGTGGACGACAATAGGTAGGTACATGCTGGCTCAAGTATGAAGATCTACATCTTCATTGTGGAGGTGAGAAGTTAGGTGTCCTACCACGTCACAAAGGCACTTGGGGGGTGGAATACCGTCACATAGACCATAGCATAGAGGTTCGGAGGAGCCCTTGTTATTTTATTATTAACTAGTGTTTCACGTGCCGTTTTATGCTAGGTATAGTTGGTAAAACTCGTGGCGGTGTTAAAACCCGAGCGTCCAGGCGGTAAGTCGAAGCGAATTCAATCGGTTTTAGTTAAGTGTGTTACGACATCAAAACTAATAGCAACGGTAAAACAAAAAAAATATTTAATAATTGAGGTGGAACAATAATGGGGTTTTGTCGGATGATAAAAATCAGGCGTTTAGGCGGCGGTATGGATATATTCCGAAATTACTCGAAAAATACCTGTAATCTACGTGAAAAGTATCCAAAAAATGCAGCCCCATAAAAAAAACCAATCTATACTCGAAAAAAATCCGAAAATAGGGTTTTTCAATATTCGTAAATAGCCTATTTAAATACCCGGTTTTAGCATATCTATATCTGTACCGATGCATAGGCTATGGTTTTTAAATAAAATAACTAGACACGACCCAATTTTTAAATACCCGGTCGTATTCGAACCCGTTTCGTATACGGAACCGGGGATTAGAAAACCTTATTTTATGCACCTCTAGTGGACGACAATAGGTAGGTACATGCTGGCACAAGTATGAAGATCTACATCTTCACTGTGGAGGTGAGAAGTTAGGTGTCCTACCACGTCACATAGGCACTTGGGGGGTGGGACACCGTCACATAGGCCATAGCATAGAGGGTCGGAGGAGCCCTTGTTATTTTATTATTAAATAGTGTTTCACGTGCCGTTTTATGCTGGCTAAAGTTGGTAAAACTCGTGGCGGTGTTAAAACCCGAGCGTCCAGGCGGTAAGTCGAAGCGAATTCAATCGGTTTTAGTTAAGTGTGTTACGACATCAAAACTAATATCAACGGTAAAACAACAAAATATTTAATAATTTAGGTGGAACGATAATGGGGTTGTGTCGGTCGATAAAAATCTGGCATTCAGGCGGCGGTATGGATATATTCCGAAATTACTCGAAAAATACCTGTAATCTACGTGGAAAGTATCCCAAAAAATGCAGCCCCATAAGAAAAACAAATCTATACTCGAAAAAAAACCGAAAATAGGGTTTTTCAATATTCGTAAATAGCCTATTTAAATACCCGGTTTTAGCATATCTATATCTGTACCGATGCATAGGCTATGGTTTTTAAAGAAAATACCTGGACACGGCCCGATTTTCAAATACCTGGTCGTATTCGAACCCGTTTCATATCCGGAACCGGGTGTTACAAAAACCTGATTATATGCACCTCTAGTGGGCGACAATAGGTAGGTTCATGATGGATCCAGTATGAAGATCTACATCTTCACTGTGGAGGTGAGAATTTAGGTGTCCTATCACGTCACATAAGCACTTGGGGGGTGAAACACCGTCACATAGGCCAATGCAAAGAGGATCGGAGGAGCCCTTGTTATTTTATTATTACCTAGTGTTTCACGAGGCGTGTTGCGTTGGGTGAAGTTGGTAAAACTCATGGGGGTGGTAAAACCCAAGCGTTGAGGCGGTAAGTCGATACGAATTCAATCGGTTTTGGTTACGTGCGTAATGATATCAAAAGTAAAAGATAAAGTAAAACATACAAATATTTAAAAATTGTGGTGGAACAATATTGGGGTTGTGTCGGTCGATAAAAGTCGGGCGTTCAGGCGACGGTATGAATATATTCCGAAATTACTCGAAAAATACCAGGAAAGTACTCCAAAAAATGCAGCCCCCTAAAAGACCCCACTCTATACTCGAAAAAAAATCTGAAAATAGGGTTATTTCAATATCCGTAAATAGCGTATTTAAATACCCGGTTTTAGAATATCTATATCCATACCAATGCATAGGTTATGGTTTTTAAAGAAAACAACTAGACATGACACAAATTTCAAATACCCGGTCGTATTCGAACCCGTTTCGTATACGGAACCGGGGATTAGAAAACCTGATTTTATGCACCTCTAGTGGACGACAATAGGTAGGTACATGCTGGCTCAAGTATGAAGATCTACATCTTCACTGTGGAGGTGAGAAGTTAGGTGTCCTACCACGTCACATAGGCACTTGGGGGGTGGAACACCGTCACATAGGCCATAGTATAGAGGGTCGGAGGAGCCCTTGTTATTTTATTATTAACTAGTGTTTCACGTGCCGTTTTATGCTGGGTAAAGTTGGTAAAACTCGTGGCGGTGTTAAAACCCGAGCGTCCAGGCGGTAAGTCGAAGCGAATTCAATCGGTTTTAGTTAAGTGTGTTACGACATCAAAACAAATAGCAACGGTAAAACAACAAAATATTTAATAATTGAGGTGGAACGATAATGGGGTTTTGTCGGTCGATAAAAATCTGGCATTCAGGCGGCGGTATGGATATATTCCGAAATTACTCGAAAAACACCTGTAATCTACGTGAAAAGTATCCCAAAAAATGCAGCCCCATAAAAAAAACCAATCTATACTCGAAAAAAATCCGAAAATAGGGTTTTTCAATATTCGTAAATAGCCTATTTAAATACCCGGTTTTAGCATATCTATATCTGTACCGATGCATAGGCTATGGTTTTTAAAGAAATTACCTGGACACGGCCCGATTTTCAATTACCTGGTCGTATTCGAACCCGTTTCATATCCGGAACCGGGTGTTAGAAAAACCTGATTATATGCACCTCTAGTGGGCGACAATAGGTAGGTTCACGATGGATCCAGTATGAAGATCTACATCTTTACTGTGGAGGTGAGAATTTAGGTGTCCTATCACATCACATAAGCACTTGGGGGGTGAAACACCGTCACATAAGCCATAGCATAGAGGATCGGAGGAGCCCTTGTTATTTTATTATTAACTAGTGTTTCACGTGGCGTCTTGCGTTGGGTGAAGTTGGTAAAACTCATGGGGGTGGTAAAACCCAAGCGTTGAGGCGGTAAGTCGATACGAATTCAATCGGTTTTGGTTACGTGCGTAATGATATCAAAAGTAAAAGATAAAGTAAAACATACAAATATTTAAAAATTGAGGTGGAACAATAATGGGGTTGTGTCGGTCGATAAAAGTCGGGCGTTCAGGCGACTGTATGAATATATTCCGAAATTACTCGAAAAATACCTGGAAAGTACCCCAAAAATTGCAGCCCCCTCAAAGATCCCAGTCTATACTCAAAAAAAAATCCGAAAATAGGGTTATTTCAATATCCGTAAATAGCGTATTTAAATACCCGGTTTTAGAATATCTATATCCATACCAATGCATAGGTTATGGCTTTTAAAGAAAATAACAAGACACGACCCAACTTTCAAATACCCGGTCGTATTCGAACCCGTTTCGTATACGGAACCGGGGATTAGAAAACCCGATTTTATGCACCTCTAGTGGACGACAATAGGTAGGTACATGCTGGCTCAAGTATGAAGATCTACATCTTCATTGTGGAGGTCAGAAGTTAGGTGTCCTACCACGTCACATAGGCACTTGGGGGGTGCACCACCGTCACATAGGCCATAGCATAGAGGGTAGGAGGAGCCCTTGTTATTTTATTATTAACTAGTGTTTCACATGCCGTTTTATGCTGGGTAAAGTTGGTAAAACTCGTGGCGGTGTTAAAACCCGAGCGTCCAGGCGGTAAGTCGAAGCGAATTCATTCGGTTTTAGTTAAGTGTGTTACGACATCAAAACTAATAGCAACGGTAAAACAAAAAATATTTAATAATTGAGGTGGAACAATAATGGGGTTTTGTCGGATGATAAAAATCAGGCGTTTAGGCGGCGGTATGGATATATTCCGAAATTACTCGAAAAATACCTGTAATCTACGTGAAAAGTATCCCAAAAAATGCAGCCCCATAAAAAAAACCAATCTATACTCGAAAAAAATCCGAAAATAGGGTTTTTCAATATTCGTAAATAGCCTATTTAAATACCCGGTTTTAGCATATCTATATCTGTACCGATGCATAGGCTATGGTTTTTAAAGAAAATACCTGGACACGGCCCGATTTTCAAATACCTGGTCGTATTCGAACCCGTTTCATATCCGGAACCGGGTGTTAGAAAAACCTGATTATATGCACCTCTAGTGGGCGACAATAGGTAGGTTCATGATGGATCCAGTATGAAGATCTACATCTTCACTGTGGAGGTGAGAATTTAGGTGTCCTATCACATCACATAAGCACTTGGGGGGTGAAACACCGTCACATAGGCCATAGCATAGAGGATCGGAGGAGCCCTTGTTATTTTATTATTAACTTGTGTTTCACGTGGCGTGTTGCGTTGGGTGAAGTTGGTAAAACTCATGGGGGTGGTAAAACCCAAGCGTTGAGGCGGTAAGTCGATACGAATTCAATCGGTTTTGGTTACGTGCGTAATGATATAAAAAGTAAAAGTTAAAGTAAAACATACACATATTTAAAAATTGCGGTGGAACAATAATGGGGTTGTGTCGGTCGATAAAAGTCGGGCGTTCAGGCGACGGTATGAATATATTCCAAAATTACTCGAAAAATACCTGGAAAGTACCCCAAAAATTGCAGCCCCCTGAAAGACCCCAGTCTATACTCGAAAAAAAAATCCGAAAATAGGGTTATTTCAATATCCGTAAATAGCATATTTAAATACCCTGTTTTAGAATATCTATATCCATACCAATTCATAGGTTATGGTTTTTAAAGAAAATAACTAGACACGACCCAATTTTCAAATACCCGGTCGTATTCGAACCCGTTACGTATATGTAACCGGGGATTAGAAAACCTGATTTTATGCACCTCTAGTGGACGACAATAGGTAGGTACATGCTGGCTCAAGTATGAAGATCTACATCTTCATTGTGGAGGTTAGAAGTTAGGTGTCCTACCACGTCACATAGGCACTTGGGGGGTGGAACACCGTCACGTAGGCCATAGCATAGAGGGTCGGAGGAGCCCTTGTTATTTTGTTATTAACTAGTGTTTCACGTGCCGTTTTGTGCTGGGTAAATTGGTAAAACTCGTGGCGGTTTTAAAACCCGAGCGTACATACGGTAAGTCGATGCGAATTCAATCGGTTTTAGTTAAGTGTGTTACGTCATCAAAACTAAAAGCAACGGTAAAACAAATAAATATTTAATAATTGAGGTGGAACGATAATGGGGTTGTGTCGGTCGATAAAAATCTGGCATTCAGGCGGCGGTATGGATATATACCTGGAAACAACCCTAAAAGTACCACGAAAAATGCAGCCCCATAAAAAAACCCAATCTACACTCGAATAAAAATCCGAATATAGGGTTTTTTCAATATCCGTAAATAGCATATTTAAATACCTTGTTTTAGGGTATCTATATCCAAACATGATGCATAGGGTATGGTTTTTAATGAGAATGACCCGATTTTCAAATACCTGGTGTTAGAAAAAACAGATTTTATGCACCTCTAGTGGGCGACAACAGGTAGGTACATAATGGCTCAAGTATAAAGATCTACATCTTCACTGTGGAGGTGAGAGGTTAGGTGTCCTATCAAGTCACATAGGCACTTTGGGGTTGGAACACCGTTACATAGGCCATGGCATAGAGGGTTGGAGGAGGCTTTGTTATTTCATTATTAACAAGTGTTTCACGTGGCGTGTTGTGCTGAGTGAAGCTGGTAAAACTTGTGGTGGTCGTAAAACCCAAGTGTTGAGGCGGTAAGTCGACGCGGATACAATTGTTTTGGGTTTCGTTCATTATGGTATCAAAACTAAAAGCAAAGGTAAAACAAAAAAATATTTAATAATTGAAGTGGAACAATAATGGGGTTGTGTCGGAAGATAAAAATCGGGCGTTCAGGCGGCGGTATGGATATATTCCAAAATTACTCGAAAATACATGTAATCTACGTGAAAAGTACCCCAAAAAATGCAGCCCCATAAAAAAACCCAATCTATACTCGAAAAAAATCCGAAAATAGGGTTTTTCAATATCCGTAAATAGCATATTTAAATACCCGGTTTTAGCATATCTATATCTGTACTGATGCCTAGGCCATGGTTTTTAAAGAAAATACCTTGACAGGGCCCGATTTTCAAATACCCGGTCGTATTCGAACCCGTTTCTTATCCGGAACCGGGTGTTAGAAAAACCTGATTATATGCATCTCTAGTGGGCGACAATAGGTAAGGTTCATGATGGATCCAGTATGAAGATCTACATCTTCACTGTGGAGGTGAGATATTAGGTATCCTATCACGTCACATAAGCACTTGGGGGGTGAAACACCGTCACATAGGCCATAGCATAGAGGATCGGAGGAGCCCTTGTTATTATATTATTAACTATTGTTTCACATGACGTGTTGTGCTGGGTGAAGTTGGTAAAACTCGTGGGGGTGGCAAAACCCAAGCGTTGAGGCGGTAAGTCGACACGAATTCAATCAATTTTAGTTAAGTGCGTAATGATATCAAAACTAAAAGAAAAAGTAAAACATACAAATTTTTAAAAATTGAGGTCGAAAAAAATGGGGTTATGTCGGTCGATAAAATTCGGGCGTTCAGGCGACGGTATGGATATATTCCGAAATTACTCGAAAAATACCTGGAAAGTACCCCCAAAAAATGCAGCCCCATGAAAAACCCGAGTCTATACTCGAAAAAAACCGAAAATAGGGTTTTTTCAATATCCGTAAATAGCGTATTTAAATACCCTGTTTTAGAATATCTATATCCAACCTCATGCATTGGTTATGGTTTTTAAAGAAAATACCTGGATACGACCCGATTTTGAAATACCCGGTCGTATTCCAACCCGTTTCATATCCGGAACCGCGGGTTTGAAAAATCCGATTTTATGCCTCTAGTGGACGACAATAGGTAGGTACATGATGGCTCAAGTATGAAGGTCTGCATCTTCATCTTGGAGGTAAGAAATTAGGTGTCCTATCACGTCACATAGGCACTTGGGGGGTGGAACACCGTCACATAGGCCATGGCATTGAGGGTTGGAGGAGCCCTTGTTATTTTATTATTAACTAGTGTTTCACGTGGCATGTTGCGCTGAGTGAAGTTGGTAAAACTTGCGGTTGTGGGAAAACCCAAGTGTTGAGGTGGTAAGTCGACGCGGATACAATCGGTTTGGGTTCCGTGCGTTATGGTATCCAAACTAAAAGCAAAGGTAAAACAAAAAAATATTTAATAATTTAAGTGGAACAATAATGTGGTTGTGTCGGAAGATAAAAATCGGGCGTTTAGGCGGCGGTATGGATATATTCCGAAATTACTCAAAAAATACCTGAAATCTACCTGAAAAGTACCCTAAAAAATGCATCCCCGTAAAAAACCCCAATCTATACTCGGAAAAAAATCCGGAAATAGGGTTTTTCAATATCCGTAAATAGCCTATTTAAATACCCAATTTTAGCATATCTATATCTATACCGGATGCATAGGCAATTGTTTTTAAAGAAAATACTTGGACATGACCTGATTTTCAAATACCCTGTCGTATTCGAAACCGTTTCGTATCCGGAACCGGGTGTTAGGAAAACCTGATTTTATGCACCTCCAGTAGGCGACAATTGGTAGGTACATGATAGATCCAGTATGAAGATCTACATCTTCACTTTGGAGGTGAGAACTTAGGTGTCCTATCACGTCACATAAGCACTTAGCATAGAGGATCGGAGGAGCCCTTGTTATTTTATTATTAACTAGTGTTTCACGTGGCGTGTTGCGTTGGGTGAAGTTGGTAAAACTCATGGGGGTGGTAAAACCCAAGCGTTGAGGCGGTAAGTCGATACGAATTCAATCGGTTTTGGTTACGTGCGTAATGATATCAAAACTAAAAGAAAAGGTAAAACATAAAATATTTAAAAATTGAGGTGGAACAATAATGGGGTTGTGTCGGTCGATAAAAGTGGGGCAGCGTTCAGT